>NC_053430.1:74318616-74417330 GCF_007990345.1 Gossypium hirsutum | reverse complement strand
TGGGGTTTACACATCCTTTGGAGGGTTAGCCTCACTATTTATCTCATGAATGAAATTGGAGTTGTTGGAGAGTTAGGATTCGGCTAAGAGGCTTCAAAATTTTAGTGATGCTTGATACTACTAGCATGTTAGCTATATGGATGTGTTAAGTTACTTGAAATGTTAGATAAACTTGAACTCCTACCAAATTCTTTAGGCAACCCATGTTAGAAATTTCGGTATTGAGATGTCTAGATCTTTCGGTCATTGTAGCTATGGAGGAATAAAGTTTTGTTTCTTGTTAAATTGGATGAATCTTGTTGTATGAGTGCTTGAACAACTTGATTAAATGGATGCATAGATTCAAAGTGGGAAGAATTGGCTATTATATTGATGCTAATGCCGAATATGAAGATGATGAACTTGAATAAATAATATTCAGCTAGCATGATAAGTTATGAAATATTAAGTAGATGATATAATTGATTGGTGAAGTGGCTAATAGGGATTTTAATGAAATTATGCCAAGGCCGAATGTATCATGAAGTAAATAAAATGCTAAATGTGCATTATGTGCTTATATGTGTATTCGGCCAGGAAGTTTGATATGAAGCTTGATAGGTTTGAGAGATGAATGACCGAATGAGCTATAGGTTATGTATGGATGAATTTTATGCATATGTGTGTGTATGGCATTACTAGTTAATTGCATTCGGCATTGTTTAATTAAAATTAGAAACGAATGCTTGGAAGTTAAATAGGTCGCTCTAATGACCAAATATGCTAAAAGCTAATATATGGACAAAAGATACGAATGAATTGGTTTTTGAAATGTATATGGTTGCCGTATGTATGTGTTTGATTGAGAAGTAAATTTGTTTGATTTAGCTCAAGAGCCTCGAGGATCAAAGTTGATAAGGGAAAGGAAGAAGTGATCGAAGAGCCGTCGTAATCATTCGGCAACTTCCGAGGTAAGTTTTAAGTGATTAAACGTTGATAAATTCAATCATAATAGGAAATAATGAGTCGATTTAATAAGATATGATGTGGCCATGATATGTCTTAAACTCAAATGGTAAGTTCATAAGTGTTTGGACTAGGAAATTAAGAACAAATTGTAATAATTTGCTTAGACAGCAGCAGTAACGTGATTTTATAAATCACTATAATTGTTGGTGTGGAATTATAGGCTGAATAAAATATGTAATCAAGACTAATTAGTCTAGTTTTATAAAAAGACCGTGGAAGCAAAGAAATTTCTTATAAGAGATATTTAAAGTTGTCTGAGACAGTGTCAGAATGACTAAAAAATCCCCTGTTCTGTTTTTAGAAAATCATTATAATTTGTAAAAAATGGTTATAAGATAAAATTTATATTCTTAGACTCCTTAATGAGTCTAGTTTCAAATGAATCAAATAGAACATATTTTGAATTCTTTACAATGAGAAATTTGATTCGTAGTGAAGAGTGGTCAGATTAGTCAAATAGTGAAACAGGGGGAAACTTTAAGAAATATCTGGTATTTATTGGCCAAACCTAAAATTCTGAAATTTATGGATGGAAGATATATGAGTCTATATTCATGGAAATTAACAGCAATTGATTTTGAGTTTGTAGCTCCAGTATAAATAATTTAGTGACTATTGCCCAGGAAAACAGCTTGTAGTGAATATGTGAATTTGATGTAAACATTGATGAAACTATTTGAGTTGCTTATAACAGTGTGAAATATGTATGAATACGTATATTGGTAAGCCGAACGGCTGGTGTGAAATATGTATGAGATATGTATATGTGGTAAAGTCGAATGGCTAGTGTGAAATATGTATGAGATATGTATATGTGGTAAAGCCGAATGGCTACTGTGAAATATGTATGAGATATGTATATGTGGTAAAGCGAATGGCTAGTGTGAAATATGAATGAGATATGTATATGGTAAAGCCGAATGGCTAGTGTGAAATATGTATGAGATTTCATATGAATATGTATTGGTAAGCCGAATGGCTAATGTGAAATATGTATGAGATATGTATATGTGGTAAAGCCGAATGGCTACTGTGAATATGTATAGATATGTATATGTGGTAAGCCGAATGGCTAGTGTGAATATGTATGAGATTGTAATGTGGTAAAGCCGAATGGCTACTGTGATATGTAGGAGATGTGTGTATATGGTGGCCGAATGACCAAATGTGAAAGGTGTGTATTATTAGATATTTGATGAGGCAAATGAATTACAAATATGACAGTCGATAGGAATGTTGTAACATGTGATTAAATGTACATGAAACTTGGAAATATATTCCGGTAAGACCCGATGACTACGTGTGGAGATTATGTCCGGGTAAGACCCGATGACTACGTGTGGAGATTTTGTCGGGTAAGACTCGATAACTACGTGTGGGGACTATTCGAGCTAAAGGTTTCACTGAAATTAGAGTAAAGCATAAGATTATACGACTTCACAGTAACAATGGTAATAAATACGTTCAATGCGTTAAGCTGGTCAGGTATGTATTTTGAGATTATATTTAAGCTTGATTTGGACTAAATCACAAGGTCGTTATGTGATGCATATGTGAGTAAAGCAATAAGACTGTTCTATGATTATTGTGCGTTTGGTCAATGTGGAAAGTTAGGTGAAAATATGTAATGTACCTATGTTATAAGAGATCACTATCAAGTAGAATTTATCTGCCTATTATATATGATGAGGTGGGCATATTCGGTAAAGGGATGGTATGCCCGAAGGAAGAGTGAAATAAAATACGAACAACTATGTTATAATCTGATTGTTATCTGTTGACACTGCTTAAAACTACTAAGCATTGTAATGCTTACTCCGTTTACTTTGTTCCTCTGTTTTATAGATCTCATTTGGAAGCTACAGGCTCGGGGATCGTCAACAACTAGTACACTATCACTATCCACTGCTTGTTACTGTTATGTTTTGAAATATTTTATGGCATGTAAAGAATAGACAGTGGCCGAAGAATATTTGGTTAATGTATATAAGCCATGCGAAAATGGCATCTTTTGAATGTGTACTTATAGCAGTTAAATTGTATCCTGATGTCTTTAGTATTACTAAAGGAACGTTCTCTAAAAAAATATTCAAAATTTTTATATCAGATATGAGTTTCAAGTCCGGTAATGCCCTTTACCTATTCCGGCGACGGATACGGGATAGGGGTGTTACATATACTACATATACAAGCATACCAAGACTGATTAGGTCATCCTCATTTTTGCAATATAATGATCAATCACATATACGTTTTCTTGAATGTTAGTGATTCACTTGAGGTAAACTTACAAATGAGGAGGTAATATGTATCTGAACCTCTTAAATGTATAGTACTTACGTGATGGTAGTTCACTGCGAACATTCAAGATCATAATCTTACTTAATTCACCAGCATTAAGCCTGCGGGACTTTAAACCCGGATACAATCCCAGCATGAAGCCAGCGGGTCTCTAACCCAGATACAATCTCAGCACAATTCATTTAATATATATTTATTATTACTTTTTTACTAACTTTGGCCTCATTAATATCTAATATTGCACACTTTTCACAATTGGTCATTCGGCCTTATCACATATTCACGTACACATATATCACATTAACCATCCGGCCTTATCACATGTATGCACTTCCACATTCATCACATTGGCCATTCGGCCTTATCACATATCATGGCCACATCATATTTTTCAATTTAGCCATTTTTATAATAGTATCCATTAATCAAAACTCAAATTAGGTTTAATTACTTAGAGACTTACCTCGGTATATTAGAACGGTTGAGGATAGGCTATTCGACTGCTTTCTCTTTTCCTTTATCTGATTTGGATCCTCTATGCTCTTGAGCTTAATAAAACAAATAAATTTATTCAATTACTTGTCCAATTTTACTATTATGAATACCTATTTATTAAGATTCATTTCAAACTAAATAATAGGCAACCGATCATATATATATATATATATTTTTTCCATAGTGATATTCAAACATTATAGCCAAAGAATCATAATTGTCGAATGTTTAACTATGATCGGACATGTGATATTACCCGAATGCCTTAAGCTAATTACCGAACCCATTGCCTCAATTCATGGACATATCGAATAGAGAAATCCTTACTTGAACTATTAGCCAACTTCATCAAATGAACAATTATACTTAAAATACCACATATACTTTCATGTATACACTTTGTCTTGGCTGAATCTACATCTATCATTTTCCAATGAATAATTCAATTTCATGTCATACTATCATTTCATATTCGAATACTTATAAACTTACAATTTCACAAATTTTAATATCAAAGATCCATCTAACACTCATATATCATTTTATAATATCACAATTTAGAATTCACGTATGGGTTTAATCAATAGCTTATGAGCAACTAAAACAAGTTTTATCCATGTTTACAACATAACCACAAATCCTCTACAAGCTGTTTTCCTGAGCAACAGTCGTTAAATTATTTGTAACTGGGGCTACGAAATTCCAAATTATGTGCCGTTAATTTTCCATGAAAATAGACTCTTATATCCTCTATCTAAAAAATTTTCAGAATTTTTGGTTTGGCCATCAATACCAGATTTTTCTGAAAGTTCCCCTGTTTTACTGCTTGACTATTCTGACTACTCTTCACTAAGAATTTAATTTCTCATTGTACATAATTCAAATATGTTTTCGTCTATTTTGTTTGAAACTAGACTTATTAAGGAGTCTAAGCATATAATTTTGTCTTATAACATTTTTGTACGATTTATAATGATTTTCCAAATACTGAACAGGGAATTTCGGAGCCATTCTGACTCTGTCTCAAACAACTTTGAAAATCTCATTATCGGTAACCCCTTACTTACACGATTTCTTTTGTACGAAACTAGACGCATCAAGCTTTAATTACATAATTTATTCAGCCTTTAACTCAACTCCCACAATTTATGGTAATTTTTCCAAAACACGCTACTGCTGCTGTCCCTAGCAGATTTATACAATTTACTCTGTAAGGTTCTCATTCACATATTTAAAACATAATATCATATATGCCGTCATTTAGAAAAGTCATTGACCTTAACGTATATACATAATTCATATTCATCCAAATTCACATAGTTTTTTTTTGTTATATCTAATTCTAACGTACATAATCATAATTCAATTCAACATTACAAACCATTATCACCCATTTAGCCGATTATAGGGAATTAAATATAATATCTTTAGGATATACTCTACATGGCCGAATATACCACATTAATTTTTTTTAACATTACCTATGTAATTACCTATAGGTTCTTATACCTTAAATTTCACACATTCAACCTTTTAGTGCCTATTTATCATTCCTTTGATCTTAACCTAAATGACAACTCCCATTCTTCATATTTCAACCGAATTATTCATAACATCAAGACTAAAATTTCTGCACCTTGAACTTCATACATGTATAAAACTTTCATAACTCATTCGCCCCTATCAAGAACCATTTAACATACAAGGAAAATAATCATAGAGGAAGAAATCAACATTCTAAATAAGCTCAATTTTTGACCGAATGTACAAGGTGCCTCTAAACTACTACTCATCCCAAAAATCTTTACCTCATTCTAGTCATTCCTTATTGTTCCATACGACATGAAAATAACCTCTAATTCTAACAATTAATCATTCGGCATATTGCCCAAATCACCATAAGAAATCTCAACTTTCTTGACATTACCATGAGTGCATCCACAATTTAACTTAGCATATTATGAAACCAAATCAACAAATTCAAAGCTTACCTCCTAATAGCCAAAGATGAATGCCGAATTACTCTAGGTAAATTTTTCCCTTCCTTTTTCTTTTTTTTGGCTTTGAGAGAGGTAGGAGAAGAAGATGAACACCTTCCTCTTTCTTCTCTTTTATTTAATTCATTTTATTCCAATTATTAAATCATTTATTACTATAAATTATTTTAAATTTGAATTAGTGAAGCATTGTCATTTCTTGGCCAGCCACTATGTTTATTATGGGTAAATTGACATGCAAAACCACTCTTTTCAATGCATGTACTAATAGACCATTGTAAGATTAACCTATCACTTTCCAACAATGTTTCATATAAGTCCATTTTAATAAATTCACATAAAAATGATCAAATTAATGCATGAAACTTTCACACATGCATTTACTCACATCATAAACACAGAATATAACTTTTAATTACTTATAATACTCGCTTTCATGGTCTCGAAACCACTTTTCGACTAGGGGCAATTTAGGGCTGTCACAACTCTCCCTCCCTTTAGGGATTTTCGTCCCCGAAAATCTTACCGGCAAATAGGATAACGTCCTCTTATTGAATTATATCCATATAAACATTAGCTCATCGATAGCAATGTAATTCATTACTGATTTCGCATCGATAAAAAAAATTAGTTTCTTATCTTAAAACAAATACATAAACATTTCTACAAGTATGCACATATATCTCATTTTCTTGATTTCATAAGCAATAATCACTTAATTTAATTCACAAATGCATTTCAAACACATATTAAGCACATATTAACATGTATAATTCACATATCAACCCACATATTTGTAACCCACATTTTCATTCATGTATAAGCTGTAACCTGACCGAAAGTACACATATACTCAAACATCCCAATAAATATCCTTTATAACTCCATCATATCTCACTATTCAACTTAACCTATTTCCAACAGAAATCAACTTCCACATACCTGAACATTGAATTCATTTAGCACATTCAATCACCGTTAACAATACCCGTATACAATCGATTATGCATAAAGCCTCATATAGTATACCGGCATGGGATTTATTTTAGCACATAACCCCTATATCCAAAATTATCAGCATTCATCAAAATTCTTACAGACTTTCAAATGTCGAACTTAATCGAAATAATTTCTTGAACATGATTAACAAAATAAGGGTCATTTAGCAATAGCACATGTGACTTCATATACCAAGCATCCCCTACACTAAATCCGTAACACATTTATAACATGAATTCATTTCTTAAAAACGTATCCACCATCTTAAATCAATGCCTTCGTTCCATACGAGGTCTTACATGAATCTTGTTTTACTCACTTAATGTCTACTGACCGATCTCGCACGCATAGTGCTCGGTTGAAGAACTTGCACTCTCTGTGCCTCTAATCATTTGCACACATAGTGCCCTTATTCGTTTGTTGTTACACATTGAAATGACTTAACCAAGTCTATAAACATCATGTATGTACACTTTTAAACATATCCTTTCATTTAACTTTAAATTCGTATAGTAATGAACACTTAAACTTTGTTCAAATTACCAGCATGAAGCCTACTAGGCACGAAGGCCGAATACACATCACCAGCATGAATGCTCTTCGAGACCTAGCCCAGATATAACACCAGCACGAATGCTCTTCGAGACTTAGCCTGTATATAACACCAGCACGAATGCTCTTCGAGACTTAGCCCGGATATAACACCAGCAGGAATGCTATTCGAGACTTAGCCCGGATATAACACCAGCAGGAATGCTCTTCGAGACTTAGCCGGATATAACACCAGCACGAATGCTCTTCGGGACTTAGCCCAGATATAACACCAGCACGAATGCTCTTCGATACTTAGCCGGATATCTAACTCTCAATTCTCATGTACATATACATATATAATAATACACATTAGTATATCCTTTACATTACTTGAATACAAACACAACATGCTTATCGACCATTCAACTTTCAGTTCCATAGCCACATACAAAGGTCACATTTATAGTCATAACACTCTTTCAAAATTGCATCACTTATACCCTTATAATTCAATCCAAATCAAAATTAAAATACGAGTACATGACACGTACCTGATCAACTTAATAATTTAAGCATATCCAAGTGAAGTTGTATCGCAAATTCTCATAGTCAGAAGCTTGCTACAGCTCGATCGGGATCAAGATTCATTACAATACAACAAACACATTTTAACAGTCAAAATCATCACACTATCATTTTATCACTTTATGGCATGTATAAATAGACTCACGCGTGCAACTTTAGTCCTAGAATCGACTAAACCGTAGCTCTGATACCAATCAAATGTAACACCCCTATCCCGCAACCGTCGCCAGAATCGGACGAGGCGTTACCAGACAATTTGGAAGCAGATCAAAACAGTAAAAAAAATTTTTTGTGAATAAAGATTGTTCATTTAATTAAATTTCTAAACACAAACAAAGATCAAACTTATAACTCATAAAAGGAGACTTCCAAAGGATGCCATATTCGCATGGCTTATAAACAATAGTTATGATACCATTCTAGTATAATATATCCTATACATGCCATAAGCTAAATTCAAATCACAAGGTTTCCATAATAGTAGATAGTGTGAAGAAGTACTGACGATCCCGAGCTGGTAATCAGAGTCCACAATCTATAAAACAAAGACAAAAGACAAACGGAGTAAGCTTACATAAGCTTAGTAAGTCTTAAGTAAAACAATAATTTTGCAGAATCAAATTCAATTATCATTTATCACTTGATTTTTCTAATAAATGAAGTCAATCTAGAGCTCCATAACGAACTATAATTTCAATAACCACATCATTTAGTTACCACAAATTATTTCATGATAATGACCAAAATGGTCAAATATTCGTATGCTCACAAGGCACACTTAGCTCATAATTACACTCCAATCTAAATGCCTCTATTATAGTTTAATCGAATACATTCTTATGGCATAACACATTGGCCAAATGTATCATAGTCACATGGACGGTGGTCACATTTGTATTCATACACTTATTCACATATGCATCGCTTTGTATACTTTTGATCTAATTCGAATTGAAAATCACATACAAGTACCTGATACATACCTGGCCAACTTAATGTACTGAACATCTTTAACTGTCGTTTCATTACTAAGCCTCATCGTCTTAGACCTTGCAAAAACCCCATTTAACAATATCAAGAGATCTCACCATTACGTCAATTAGTTCAAACCTCATGCATGCATATATAGTTTATCTATTTCTTCCAAATTTGATTCACATAGTCTTTCGCATCTAGAAACCTCCTATCTACTTCTAATTCAATCAATCAAACTAAAATATAATACTTTTACCACGTTTAGTTTCCCTATTTAGAAGCACATAGTAAAATCATAATCTATCGTGAATAGATTCATAGAGTCACTACTCATTTAGCATAACATATTCTCTTTCAATAATCATAATCACTTGCTCAAACGTACTCGTTTCATGCACATACATGGATATATATATATATAAAACTTAATTCCTTATTTCATAATCGCATCAAAACTTTCGAGTATTTCAACGTGGCATGTATTGAATTACAGTATGGGTACGCAAAGAATCAAACATAAACCTTACCACATATACGTAGGTTGACAAAATACAATCCTTCCCTTGCATTTGTACATCTAGCCGAATACAATTTATTCTCAATTTATAGGGCCTTCTTGGCTGAATATGCACAATTACATATATAAATCTCAGCACATACTTTTATTTACTTAAAGCTCATACGATAAATTTAAATCAAACACTTTGTCATACTAACAACCATTGACCGAATAGATTATTCCCTTATTCAAAGATATAATAATCATTCCCACATATGTATCGTTCTTTAATACTAATAATTTACCGAATCGTTGGCCGAATGTACACGAGTACATACATGAAAGCTTAGTATATACTACATTATACAAGCATACCAAGACTGATTAGGTCATCCTCATTTTCGCAATATAATGATCAATCACATATACGTTTTTCTTGAATGCTAGTGATTCACTTTGAGGTAAACTTACAAATGAGGAGGTAATATGTATCTGAACCTCTTAAATGTATAGTACTTACTTGATGGTAGTTCACTGCGAACATTCAAGATCATAATCTTACTTAATTCACCAGCATTAATCCTGCGGGACTTTAAACCCGGATACAATCCCAGCATGAAGCCAGCGGTTCTCTAACCCAGATACAATCTCAGCACAATTCATTTAATATATATTTATTTTTTTTACTAACTTTGGCCTCATTAAATATCTAATATTGCACACTTTTCACAATTGGTCATTCGGCCTTATCACATATTCACGTACACATATATCACATTAACCATCCGGCCTTATCACATGTATGCACTTCCACATTCATCACATTGGCCATTCGGCCTTATCACATGTCATGGCCACATCATATTTTTCAATTTAGCCATTTTTATAATAGTATCCATTAATCAAAACTCAAATTAGGTTTAATTACTTAGAGACTTACCTCGGTATATTAGAATGGTTGAGGATAGGCTATTCGACTGCTTTCTCTTTTCCTTTATCTGATTTAGATCCTCTATGCTCTTGAGCTTAATAAAACAAATAAATTTATTCAATTACTTGTCCAATTTTACTATATACGAATACCTATTTATTAAGATTCATTTCAAACTAAATAATAGGCAACCGATCATATATATATATATTTTTTTTCCATAGTGATATTCAAACATTATAGCCAAAGAATCATAACAGTCGGATGTTTAACTCTGATCGGACATGTGATATTACCCGAATGCCTTAAGCTAATTACCGAACCCATTGCCTCAATTCATGGACATATCGAATAGAGAAATCCTTACTTGAACTATTAGCCAACTTTATCAAATGAACAATTATACTTAAAATACCACATATACTTTCATGTATACACTTTGTCTTGGCTGAATCTACATCTATCATTTTCCAATGAATAATTCAATTTCATGCCATACTATCATTTCATATTCGAATACTTATAAACTTACAATTTCACAAATTTTAATATCAAAGATCCATCTAACACTCATATATCATTTTATAATATCACAATTTAGAATTCACGTATGGGTTTAATCAATAGCTTATGAGCAACTAAAACAAGTTTTATCCATGTTTACAACATAACCACAAATCCTCTACAAGCTGTTTTCCTGAGCAACAGTCGTTAAATTATTTGTAACTGGGGCTACGAAATTCCAAATTATGTGCCGTTAATTTTCCATGAAAATAGACTCGGATATCCTCTATCCAAAAAAATTTCAGAATTTTTGGTTTGGCCAATCAATACCAGATTTTTCTTAAAATTTCCCCTGTTTTACTGCTTGACTATTCTGACTACTCTTCACTAAGAATTTAATTTATCATTGTACAGAATTCAAAATATGTTTTCGTCTATTTTGTTTGAAACTAGACTCATTAATGAGTCTAAGCATATAATTTTGTCTTATAATCATTTTTGTACGATTTATAATGATTTTCCAAATACTGAACAGGGAATTTCGGAGCCATTCTGACTCTGTCTCACACAACTTTGAAAATCTCATTATCGGCAACCCCTTTACTTACATGATTTCTTTTATACGAAACTAGACGCATCAAGCTTTAATTACATAATTTATTCAGCCTTTAACTCAACTCCCACAATTTATGGTAATTTTTCCAAAACACGCTACTGCTGCTGTCCCTAGCAGATTTATACAATTTACTCTGTAAGGTTCTCGTTCACATATTTAAAACATAATATCATATATGCCGTCATTTAGAAAAGTCATTGACCTTAACGTATATACATAATTCATATTCATCCAAATTCACATAGTTTTTTTTTTGTTATATCTAATTCTAACATACATAATCATAATTCAATTCAACATTACAAACCATTATCACCCATTTAGCCGATTATAGGGAATTAAATATAATATCTTTAGGATATACTCTACATGGCCGAATATACCACATTAATTTTTTTTTTAACATTACCTATGTAATTACCTATAGGTTCTTATACCTTAAATTTCACACATTCAACCTTTTAGTGCCTATTTATCGTTCCTTTGATCTTAACCTAAATGACAACTCCCATTCTTCATATTTCAACCGAATTATTCATAACATCAAGACTAAAATTTCTGCACCTTGAACTTCATACATGTATAAAAACTTTCATAACTCATTCGCCCCTATCAAGAACCATTTAACATACAAGGAAAATAATCATAGAGGAAGAAATCAACATTCTAAATAAGCTCAATTTTTGACCGACTGTACAAGGTGCCTCTAAACTACTACTCATCCCAAAAATCTTTACCCCATTCTAGTCATTCTCTTATTGTTCCATATGACATGAAAATAACCTCTAATTCTAACACTTAATCATTCGGCATATTGCCCAAATCACCATAAGAAATCTCAACTTTCTTGACATTACCAAGAGTGCATCCACAATTTAACTTAGCATATTATGAAACCAAATCAACAAATTCAAAGCTTACCTCCTAATAGCCAAAGATGAATGCCGAATTGCTCTAGTTAAAATTTTCCCTTCCTTTTTTTTTTTTGGCTTTGAGAGAGTTAGGAGAATAAGATGAACACCTTCCTCTTTCTTCTCTTTTATTTAATTCATTTTATTCCAATTATTAAATCATTTGTTACTATAAAATTATTTTAAATTTGAATTAGTGAAGCATTGTCATTTCTTGGCCGGCCACTATGTTTATTATGGGTAAATTGACAAGCAAAATCACTCTTTTCAATGCATGTACTAATAGACCATTGTAAGATTAACCTATCACTTTCCAACAATGTTTCATATAAGTCCATTTTAATAAATTCACATAAAAATGATCAAATTAATGCATGAAACTTTCACACATGCATTTACTCACATCATAAACACAGAATATAACTTTTAATTACTTATAATACTCGATTTCGTGGTCCCGAAACCACTTTTCGACTAGGGTCAATTTAGGGCTGTCACAGTGTGGGCCCCACGAGCTCATGTGCCCCACACGGGTAAACCACACGGATGTGCAGAAATTATCGGCTTGACTGTGTTGTTTACAAGGCTGACGCCATTATTTGGGCTTATTGGGCCACACGAGTGTGTGGGCCCACATGGGCCGTATTATGGGCTTGGGCCTATTTTCACTGTTTAAATTGTTAAGGTTGCACGGATCGCATGAGACGACTGTGGACCTACGTTGGGCCGGTAAGTACACCTAGACCCTAATTTACATTATGACTGTTATACCCCTAGGAGGTAAATGACAAAAATACACTTATGTGATATGTGAACGTTTGAGCATCCCATATTTATTATATGTACATTAGTATTATGTTGCATTGCATGGGGTGGGATATATGATATTGGAGGAAGTGTGCTAAAAGGTTATAAGCCTATTACTGGTAGCTCTGCTGTAAATACTGTTAATGCCGAAACCAGTACTTCATTTTGGAGTATAGGGATGGGTGGGTCGATTTAATCCATACATAGAGTGTAGGGCTAGACGGAGTGGAGTGTAGAGGATGGTTGGGTAGGATCTCTGTATCCATCACTGATACTGCTACCGTAATGGGCTAAGGTCCAAACTAACCACACTGTACGTTTGATTGTTTGATAAATAGGGATTACACACCGAGTTGCATAAACTCACATTTTCTTCTTATCTGTGCAGGTAATCCTTAGGCGGGTCGGTGCTGCGAGGGACTGGGAGATGGCCATACCACTGTTTACATTTTCGTTTCAATTATTAGTAAAAGTAATTTTATTTAGTGTAAAATTTTATGTAATAAGGCCGTTTTAAGTTTCTATTTTTATTTGGGTATTTAATTGACTTATGCCTTCTAGCAGTAGGATTCAGGTTTTAAAAAAAAAGGGTAATGATATTCAACTATCACGCTGCATAACTTGATTTAAAAACTTCCGCAACGACAATGTTTGTAAAGTGTAGTAACGATATAGTGCACATGTTTTACTAAACACACCTGTAAATTTAGCAACTGAACAAAACAAGTTAGCTTTTCAAAAAGAACACAAATAAGGTTCTTAAAAACAAAGGGGTCTTTCTAATGAATCTACGTTTTCGAACTCACTCCAATCTGACATCACAGATGCAACCTTAATGTCTAGGCCAGGTTTGGGGTGTTACAAATGTGATATGTTTTGGTTATGAATTGAGTAGTGAAATGGTTGATGATAAAATAGCATGAATTGTATACAAATTGGCATGTTTTGGGCTGCCTATGAATGTATTGAAATGGTACCATTTTGATTGCTAAGGGTGCATGAGAAAAGGGTGGCGAATAGGCTTTGCAAATAGCCTATTTTTGTCCACATGGACAGTGACACGGGCGTATGTCTCAGCCGTGTGCGACACACTGTAATACTACACGGTCGTGTGTCCCCTAAGGTAGCCCTTCGAATTAAGACAGTATATCCTATAGGTTTGGAATGGTTTAGACACATAGGCGTGTCTACTGGCTGTGTGAGACACACGAGTTGGCACATGGATGTGTGGCCGGCTGTGTGACCCAAGTCAGTGACCTCTCTAGTTTTCCCACGGCTATGGCACACAGTCGTGTCTCCGATCGTGTGGTTGAAGTCAGTACGTATACCTTGTTTTCACACAGTCTGAGACATGGGCGTGTCTGGTGGCCATGTGAGGCACACGGCCTATTCAGATGGGAATATGACCCTTAATTGCTTGAGAATTTTCTAAGTTTCCCAAAGTTTTCAAATGTTATCGGTTTAGTCCCGAACCTCTTCTAAGCATGTTTTAAGGCCTCGTAGAGCCTTATAAGGGACATTGTGATTATATAGGATTGATTTTATGTGAAAATGAATGATTTATGTTGTGATTGATCAGTAATGCCTCGTCACCCTATTTCGGTGACGAATACGGGTTACAATTAATTATGCAAAGTACTTTACCTTGATAGATATATGTTTTACTCATTCGTACGTTGCCTGCTCTATGTCTGATAAATTGGGAATTTCTGTAGAAGATATTATTAGTGTTGTTTCTATTGTTAGTCCTTTAAGGCATCCATTGTGGTGAATAAAACTTATAGACAATGTCCACTAGAAGTCCAAGGTGAAATGTTTCCAGCCGATTTTACTGAATTACCATTTAATGAATTTGACTTAATTTTGGAAATGTACTGGCTAGTCGAACACCAAGTCAATCTAGATTATGCTTCAAAAAGGGCTTCGTTGAAGACAACTAGTGAGAAGGAAATTGTGTTTGAATAGAAGCATAGAGATTACTTTTCAAATGCAATCTCCACTATTATTGTTGAAAGGATGGTTAGAAAAGGATGTGAGGCATATCTAGGTTATATACTAGATACTAGTGTTAGTAGCTCCACTTTGAGCAGTATTCACACTGTAAAGGAATTTTTGGATGTTTTTCTGAAGGAGTTGCCTAGGATACCTCCTGAACGTGAAATTTGGAATTGAACTATTGCTTGATACAAATCAATGTCCATTTCTCCCTATTGCATGGCACCGAAAGAGCTTAAGGAACTTAAGATTTAGCTTCAAGAACTTCTGGATCGTGGGTTTGTTCAACCAAGTGTTTCGTCGTGGGGTGCACTAGTATTGTTTGTCAAGAAGAAGGATGGTTCCATTAGGATGTGTATTAATTATAGAGATAATTTTCATTTTAATGAAGAAATAAGAACAATCAAATGAAATATTAAAGTAAATTAGATATATATTGCATCCATAAAAATAGTTTAAGGTTTTATCGAAAGTAATCCCAACCCTATGAGATTTAGCTCATGGGCTGGGAAATAAAAATTCCAAACCAAAATATTGTCCAACATTGTGTTCAACTATTTCAATTCAATATTTCGAAGGAACACTAATAGAAATAACAAAATAACTTTGGGAAAACAGCTTTCGCTTGCCCAGTCCACACATTGGCAACACAGTGTCCTGTGATAGCTGAGAAGGTCTGCCCTCGACTTCCTTTCCTTTGCATAGCAAAAAACTTATTCATGCCTAAGGATCTCTCCCACTTTGTTTTGTTCACCTTTGTGAGGTTCCATTCATCAGTTTTTATAGATAGATTAGGTTAGGGTCGACTAACAACTCATGATTATCTTCTGCACTTTTAGGGGGACTTATTCACGCCTAACTTTGAATTTGAGCTGGGACTGTTGCATGATAAATGCTGACTTGGTCTTCCCGGAATTGCCATGGCATCCGTGTTGGGAAATTTTTTGCACTCTGCCTTAACAAAAATTCACTCCTTTATTTCCTTGATCCAAAACCTGTTCCTGCCACACCAAGATACAAAAAACTTCACTGCAAGTGATTAAAAGCATCAAATTCCAACACAGTCCAAGTCCTAATGCAATATTAAAAATGCTAACTAAAATGTCCTAAAATGTAGCAAAATGTACTTAAGTACAAGCAATTTAGTTATGTCTAAAGGCATGAAATATAACTCTTTTCAAGAGTTATCACGTTCTAGCCTCACTTGTTCATACCTTATTACCATATAAGTTTCACCGTGACATTCTCTATGGAGCCTTTTCTTTCAGAATCCGCTAGACCAGAGCATTGCAGGTGCACTCGAAAAGTTCTTACACTTAATCAAATCATAAATTGGACGCTGAAAACTTACTTGTTCAGCCTTACTTCTATAAATAATGCTTCAGACATTTATGGCTTCGTCAAGTGAGATGTTACAAACATATGAAAATGTTTGGAAGGATCATCAGTTAGTTAGATAAGGAAGATATGAGCATAATAAGAGCATGATAGTTGGCGTATAAGTGTATGTTAAAACTGTAGTGATATCAGCCCGAAAGAAATGGTACAAAAGAATGGCTGGTGTGTAGTAATTCACACAAGAATGCAAAATATCCATTAAGGCATCTTTGTAATGAAGCTCACTAAGTATCATTATTGTTACAAGGTTTGTTATTGTTTTTTAGATATATGGGAAGAAACTTGGCCTGGAGGGACAACCCTAGCAGCACAGTAAGCGAGTGTTGGAATGGGCTATTATGCATACAGTGGAAAAGTGGTGTAGTTTAAGATTTACATCATCTGTATATGTCTTTCATAAACCTCTATTTTGGGAAAACTTAGAAAGATTTTCATGAAAAAGGTTCACACGCTTGTGTCTTCAAGCCATGTAACTCTCTGTTTATGACGTCAGCAAAACAAATTGAACCACATGGCCTGGACACACGCCCGTGTGCTAGGCTGTGCCCTCCACACTGCTAAGGTACATGGCCATTTCTTTCCTCGTGTGACTAACACTTAGGCTATTTCCCAAGCCTTTATGTTACCCTTAATTCCACATTCCATTACATATATTAAGGACACATATCATGGCATCATTTTAATGATTTAACCTCCTTCATTATGATATATTATTAACATTAACATGTCATTATTCACGTATTTCGCATACACGTGCAATATTAAGTCTAGATGCAACATCCATGACCATTAGTCTTACTATTGCACCACCTTACCTAATAACCTAGAATTATTCACTTATCACTTGTGTCATTAGACCTTAAGCATTCAAGTTCAATCAACATCACCATCTTTTTTTTCTATATCATGCATTTTCTCATAGTAATGACCGATTCGATTGGTCATGAAGCATTCATCATACACACATGTTATACAGCAACATGCATTTTCAACAAGCATATCCATATCGCAAACATTAAAAATTAACATGGATAAATAGGATTACAAGCCATAATCCTTATAAACCACATCTGATTGCTATATACAATGACTCATTATAAGCCAATACATTTGACTACTCATAACAACATCTATCATAAAACTAAGTTCCTATACATGCCACTCACTTAGAATCGCTAGCATAAATATATTAATATTCCAAAGATGATGTCTCGATAGTGTGATACTGCCTCCGACGATCTCCAACCCTGAGCCGACCTGAAAACACTAAGGAAATGGAAAGGAGGGAGTAAGCTTTACGCTTAGTAAGCTCGTATGAAAAAATAAGCAATGTGATAACATGCTATTTTTAAATTCTTTCTATTTATTCAAAGTCCAGTCAAGCTGTTTTCCTGAGTCGCGGTCACTAAATTATTCGTATCCAAAGTTATGGGACTCTGAATTGAGAACCGTTAATTTTCCCCGAAACTAGACTCACAAATATTCTTACCATAAAATTTTCAGAATTTTTGGTCTGGCGAATAAGTACATTTTATTCTTTAAAGTTATCCCTATTTCACTATCTGGCAGTTCCGACCTCTCTTCACTATGAATTAATTATCTCATAGTACGAGACTTGGATGATGCTGACATCTATTTCCCTTGAATAGACTCATTAAATATTTTACGCATATAAATTATAACCCATAATAATTTTTTTACAATTTTTAATTATTTTTCAAAGTTAAGACAGGGGAGTCCGAGATCACTCTAACCCTGTTTCATAAAAATTCAAATATCTCATCATATGAGATTCCTTTGCTTACACCGTTTCCTTTATCTAAACTTGATAAGGTTTAATTTCATATTTTATTTAGCCTCTAACTCAATTTCCACTATTTTTGGTGGATTTTTGAAGTCGGGCCACTACTATTGTACTAATCTGTCTTAGTGCAACATAATGATAACCATTACAAATTTGTCTTAGAAATTATTCTCATAAATATCACTCATTCATATTGCACTCTTATCAGAAGTCTATTTCATTTCACATGGAAAACACATGATCATGGGTTTCGAGTACGTACCTGTGCTATCTCTTAGCACAACCATTCATCCAATCATGACAATCATATACATCATACTAGTATCATCTAAGCATAGATGAATTTATTGTTCCAAGTATTTCCATTCCATTTCTCATATTAATTCCCGTTGAATTCCTCGAAATCTCGATGGATATCACACTTATCGTTAAGTCATGCAAGTGATCATTTCAAGTACATACTCCCGTGAACCTCACTCATTACAGCAGGATTACCAGTCCAAGCTAAATCCCCTGTACCATAACTCACAGAGTGTTGTCGGGGTTACCAGTCCAGGCTAAATCCCTTACAATGACATACACTCTCATAAGCTTGGATCTGAATCACCTGTCCAAGCTAAATTCAGTCCTTAATCGGATGACCATCCGAGCTAAATCCTTAATGCACCCATATTTTTTGGGAGGCTCATCACTCAATGAACACCCGTACGGGCTAGATCCTTTCTATATTGAGATCAACAGATTACTTGTCCGGGCTAAATCCTTTTCTACAACACATGCAAGATCTCATATCATGTAAATAATGATTTATCCATCACATATCCCTTTTTATTCAACCAAGATTTTCTCTTTTCATCAAGTATATCAATATGCATAGATGATCATGAAATGTACATTCAATTCAACACATTTTCATGTTTATTTGGGCATTAGTCCATACAATAAAAATAACATATCACCTAGTTTTCATACAAACTTATTCATTTCATTTAAAATGTCAATTTCCATCAAACGTCCATTAACATCAAAGTCAATACAATCATAGCAAGATATATTTCATGTATAACAATAATAACATGAATAATATGCTTATTAAATCACGCGAACTTACCTCGAATACGGAAACAGCAAAATTACCATTTTAGTCCAAAACTTGTATTTTCCCGATTTAAGCCCGAATCTCGATTTCCTTGATCTATCATTTCAAATATATCCTATTTAGGACTCAAATTATTCAAATTGACCCAAAATCATATTTTGGAAAAATTACATTTTTGCCTCTAAACTTTGTCAAAATTACACTTTTGCCCCTATGCTCGTAAAGTGATTTTTATTCAATTTTCCCATTCTATAGGCCTAGCTAAACCATTTTCATAACCATAGAAAACTAAAATTCTCATCATAACACCCTTTTTATACCATTTTTACAACTTTTACAAAACGGTCCTTTCGGACGTTTTCGTTGAAAATCGCTTAGTAAAAGTCGTTTATTTAACACCCACCACTCATTTTCTACCATTAGACATCAAAATACAAACATGTCACTCATGGGTAAATTTTTAAACATAAACCCTAGCTCAAAATAATGGTAGAAATGAGTAAATCATGTTACCGAGACTTCAAAAATGTAAAGAACGTTAAAAACGGGGCTCGGGATGACATACAAATGAGCTTGGAAGCTTGAACCAAACCTTAGCCATGGTTTCCATGCTATTTTCGTCTGGATGGAGAAGATGATAGCCAATTTTGGCTTATTTTCCTTTTAATTCTTTTAATTATTAGATTACCAAAATGCCCCTAACTTAAAAATATTTTATTACACCCATTTCATGTCTATTTTTGTCCAAAAATTAACCAATGGTCTAATTACCATTTAAGGGCCTCCAATTTAAAAACTCATAACAATTGGACACTTCTAACATGTGGAACTCAACTTTTGCACTTTTTACGATTTAGTCCTTTTGACTAAATTAAGTACCCAAATGTCAAAATTTTCGAACAAAATTTTCACGAAATCATTTTGTAAAATTGTAGACTATAAAAATGTAATAAAAATAAATTTTCTTATGTCAGATTTGTGGTCCCGAAACCACTATTCTGACTAGGCCATAATTCTAGATTTTACAATTCTCTCCCTTTAGGGATTTTTTTCCTCGAAAATCTTACCAGAAGAGTGGTTTGGTTTTCACATAAACTCCACTATCTCATAATAATTGCTAAAGAACTTTTACTCAGGCTTTGCTTAATCCTTAGCTCTTTAATTTCTCATATTAAAGTCATGAGGAATTCTTTGTTATACCACACATCAACTGAATCTTGATCTTAATCCGCTTAAAGAGAACTAGCATAATAAGAAATCTGATAATCTCTGAGATACATGATTCCATTGATCTATTAAGTGAAAATCAGCACATACCGAAATGATTTGTAGATTTCATCAAACATTTAACAACAAGCCACAAAACATCTTTCTCTTTCAAAGATAAGAATAATCCTGATAACAATTCATGTATCCAAATACAAAGATAAAAAATGTTGAGTTCCAAACTCGAGCACTAATACATCACTCCTGTGAGTTTTCTTGCAAACTCTCTCTGTATAAGCTCTGGATTTTCTACCCAAGCACTTGTAATCACATTTTTCTTTTCTCAAAGATCAGACAATAACTAACTCAAGTCATCTACGCTATCACAATTTAGATCTGTCTTTAACATCGGATGCTTGAAGCTATCATATTGCCTTATAGTCTTAGAACACATCACTGAAGGTCGAGGAGTCTTTGCCCAATGCAGACTAAACCAGTTCAAAGGCTTCAGTTCAATATTCTCATCTAACCAAGCCTTTCTAACAAGTAATGGACTTTTCAACTTCCGTAAGAAGAAAATTTCTATCGTTCAAAGCGGTCTTAAACTATATCAAAACTTTCTAAGAACTATATGCTTTTCATTCAAACTGTCTGTCCTTTACCCGTAAGGAAATGAAATCATATTCCCATACATAAATATCTCATTTAATCCTCTAAGCAATAACCGATTATTGATTGAACAACCAAGTTAGTCTTAATCATCAATAAATGACTTTTCAAGAAATCTTCTCTTCCAGTCGATAAAATGATTCAACAAGTAATCATTCAAAATTCACTTATCATGATACTCAAAAGACCACTTCAAATACATTAACTCAGAATAACAAGAATATCCCAACTAAAGGCATTAACTTGGTTAATAGAAATCTATATACTGGAATCATCATGTTGCTATAATCAAATCAGACACATAATCATTATTGACATAGTCATCGTAAGCCAAAGGATGCACTTTAGGAACGATCTATGATTAATAAGTTATGGAATAGATATGGCAAGAAAACCCAATAAAGAAGTTTGAGACAAAGAAATCCAAGATAAAGAAACTCCCAAGATTCAGAAATCCAAGTTACAATACCATATCGATAGATCATGGACAAAACTCATAAGAAAACATGAAAGAACTTGATAATTCCTTAGATACAAGAAATTCAGAAGAATACATCATTCAGACCCACTAGGAATAGATACGACAAGAACAATATACTTCCCATATATATATCAGACAGAGTAATAATTAGAAGAAACAGAATCATAACATCATGTCTATTTTCTCAAAAAGTCTCAATAGACGAAATGTAACAGAATACCCGAGAGAAATAGAACAACATCGATTATAAACCAATTAGGTTATCAATGCTTTCTTCAAACATCAAGATTAAAAACATCCTTGTACAATAACAATTTATCAGAAGATAGATAGTCATAATACCACTTTCGACAACAAATGAATCCTTAGGGTACCTTAAGAGAAACAGTCATAATCCACTCACTGTAAGCTGTTACACTCAAATTTCATACATTTCAAATATTATTCCTTCGATTGTTTCTGACATCACTAATCTCATATTATTTCTTTCACTGAAGAAAATAAGTTCAAAAAGAATTCTGGTTACCACATTCTTTCAACATCGTGTCTGAATCAGTCAGTTTACCAAAGTTAATTTCTCCTCTCATTACGATATTTCGTAAACTGAATAATCTTTAAATCAACTTGATACCTTTCTAGTTCTATCTTACTTATCAATTCATTCAAAACTATGACCATATTTATAATCGTTCCACAGCTAAGCTCTTTGGGAGCTTATCCCACAGATCTCTTAAAATCCTTTATAAACACGACTCTGGTAAATGGGTGGGGTGGTAAATCCCTAACTCGTCTCTCATACACATATACATATGACACTATTTCATCATTATAGAAAAATTTCACAAACATGGATGAGTGTACCACAATCTAAGCTCTCATTCAGCACATCATCATATAACTCGATTCAATCAATTTAGCACATTTGTTTAAGCTATGCGAGTTTGCAAATCATACTTATTCAAAGAAGCATTCACGAACATTCATTCTTCAATATGGTTGCTGAGTTACTCAAATACATACGTTCACTCGACCAAATCAGTCATATACATCATAGGGCTATCAATTAAACATAAACAAACTCATTACAATATACCCATTTATCTCACTCATGAATATTATTGCAATCCATCAACATTCAATGTCCAATTGGGACAATGGCATTTTTATCCGTAACATGATATTGTAAATCTTTATTCATACCTTTATGAATTTCTTTTTATCATATCGACTTAATCAAACAAGTCAAGTGCACAATATCATATGAACATCAAACAAGCATAGGTACTCATCGTAACATAAATTTTCATCTCACATGTTATCACATATATCATGAACTTTTATTCATAATTTTCTAAATCCAGGCTTATCATGACTATACTTTTACCCGAATACCTTAGCATCACATTTAACATAGTCGGTGTAGCTCGGTTAGAGAGTACCTCTGTTAAACAAGATAGTTCTCATTCATGTCGGGAGACTTCACACTATCACGGAGTAGCGGCATGTATAGCTAGACTCTCATTCATGCTAGGTTAGTCCGAGAACCAACTAAACCATACCTCTGATACCACTAAATGTAGCACCCTTTACCCATATCTGATACAGGGATAGGGTTCGAGGCGTTGCCGAACTTGAACGTACACTATTTCATAAAATTGGACCATAAAATTTCATTAAATTAAAAATATTCAATCACATGCATAATGTCCCTTACACGAGCTACTGAGGCTCTACACATGCATTAAAGGCAGGTTGGGACTAAATCAAGAACTTTGGAAAGTTTTGGGAAAACTTAAAAAAAATCATGAAATAGGGTCACACGCCCGTGTGGACACAGGGACACGCTCGTGTCCTCAGGCCGTGTAACTCTCTATTTATGACGTCAGCAAAACAAATTGAACTACACGGCTAGGCCACACTTCAATGTGCTAGGTCATGTCCTCCACACAGCTGAGGCACATGGCCGTGTCTCTGTTCGTGTGACTAACACTTAGGCTATTTCCCAAGCTTTTATGTTACCCTTAATTCCACATTTCATTACATATATTAAGGACACATATCATGGCATTATTTTAATGATTTAACCTCCTTCATTAAGATATATTCTTAACATTAACATGTCATTATTCACATATTTCACATACTCGTGCAATATTAAGTCTAGATGCAACATCCATTACCATTAGTCTTACTATTGCACCACCTTAACTAATAACCTATGTAACGTCCCAAAATATAGGGTCTGTAATTTTGCATGGTTTGGCACAAATTTCATGTTTGCTTAAATGGCTAGGTGTTTGGGTGTGTTTGGGGGTGTCTGGGAAGTCCTGGGTTCAAGCTCCGACTTTTGCATAATTTTTTATTTTCTCTTAAAAGAATTTGGGTACTAACGCATGGGCTTTATAAATAGTTGTGGCAGGTTTATGTCACAAGTGAGCTTGTGGTCTAGTGGTTGTGGCATCATTAAGGTGGCAAGGGACCTTGAGTTTGAGTCACTCTATGCACAAGGAGTATTTATTTTATTCCTTGGTTGTGTGAGTGGTGGAGTTGGATTGCGACTCTAAGTTGAATTGGTCATGAAGAATTTGAATGGGGGGTTGGAGAGGTTCGTGGAGAAAATCAAGGAGTGATTTGTGGAGAGATAAGGGAAGGGGATCAAGGAGAGGGGGGAGAGGTAGTAGTGGCCGAAAATAGGAGTCTCTTTGGTACCTATTCGGTCATGGGAAAAGGGGAATGCCGAATTGATTTCTTTTGGGTGTTGCTTGTTTCTCTTTTTGTTTCCGGTAATTTTCTCTAGTTTTTTTTGGCATTTTGAAGTTGCGGCTGAATTGACCTTTAGCATGCTTTCTTCATTTTCTTCTTCCCTTAACCAAATCCCCTTCTTTCTTTTCTTTTGGCTTTGGATGTTCCCGTCCCTGATTGAGCATTCTGTTGGTTCACTCACAAGCCTATACTGAAACTTTCTTCCTCCTCCTTCTTTTCTGGTTCTATTTTCTTCTAGGTTTCTCTGCTGTGCTAGCTGAATATCCTCTTTCTTAGCCGAATCTCTCCCTACTTTGATTAAGGTAATTGAGTTTCCTCTTGGATTTCCAAACTCTTAGCATTGGTTGAGCCTTGCCATTGCTATCACGATGTGTAGGTTTATGGTTGTGTTGTTCCTCTTTCTTTTTTTTGCTGTGCTATAGTAGTCTCCCTCTCTAATCCCTTCTTTTTATCGATTATTGTCAGGAGTACGTTCGTGGCATCGCATGCCTCGATTGTAGGATGTGCTGGGGTCGGCCGAATGCTGCTATCCTACTCTCTTAGACCACATTTCGGTAAGAAGTGTACTTGGTTTAAGTGGATTACATTTAAGGTTATCTAACAAATTAGACTTTAATGCAGATCGTTGCCAATAAGTGAGTGATCATTGGTTAAGGGTGGATTGAACCTTACTTTGTTTTATCAGTGTAAGCGGTATGTACTATTGGGGGATTAAGAGTTCATAAAGGGTGGTTAACTCAAGTGATTGAGGACTGACATTGGATCATTATTTTGGATTTAGGTTGGGCGCATGGTGATTGATGTTCTCCTCTTCAAAAGGTGTGCAATCGTACACCAAATCTTGCTATTATCAAAACATTGGATAAAGGTGTGTATTTACACCACTATGTTACAACGAGTCGGTAAAAGCCGAAAAGCAAAAAAACCAAAACTCTGGCATTTGAGGCCTCACGAGCGTGCGAACGGCCGTGTGGTAAATTAGGCCCACAAATCAAGGGTAATAGACTGTAGAGGCCGCCATGAGCATTCTAGTGGGCTTAGGCCGTTATGGGCCTCGTTGGGACGAGATGGGCCAAATGGGCCCAATGGGCTCGTGGGCCTCACACGGATAAAATTTACGGTAATTGACAAATAATGGAGTGGGCTATGGTGATCGCATAGTCGCGATTGAATTTGGGCTACATGGGCCACACGAGCGTGTAGGCCCACTTGGGCCTATTTACACTGTTTTGGCCATATGGGCTATCTGAGTCGTTCGAGATGACAGTAGGCCTTTGAATGGTCGTTATCTATATCGAGACTAAAATTAGTTAAATGACTGAAACACCCCTGGGGGTAAAATTACTAATTTACCCCTAACCGAAGAAATGACCATCATACCACTAGTGGTAGGTTAAATAATGTGCGTATGATATTTATATGACTGGTTTGAGTATGGCATACTGCATACACGTAATATTTATGACATGACATATTGCCTGGGGTTGGGTTCCAGATTTGGAGGAAGTATTGTATTAGTGGCTTTGCCACGTAATTACTGCTCTGATGGCTTTGCCACGTTTACTGTTATTAGCAGCATTGCTACGTTACTGTTAGCAACTTCACTGGGATATTAGTGTGTTGGCTGGGTAGGTCGATTTAATCCCCACATGGTGTGTTGGTTGGTACGAGTGGTGTGTTGGTTGGATTGGGGTGGGTTACATGACTGCACTATACTGATATTGAATTGGGCTTAGGCCCACACTGTTATTGTATAGGGCTAAGGCCCAGGCTGTACTGATATTGAATAAGGCCTAGGCCCAGACTGTTACTGCATGCATTGTTTACTGTTTGACTGGTAGGGGATTACATACTGAGTTTTCGCAAACTCACCTTTTTTTTTAACTGTACAGGTAATCCTTAGCCTTAAATGGTTTGGAGCCACGAGGGACTCAAAGGTGGCCAAACTATTGCAGATGTTCTACTTTTGACTTTATTTACTCAAATTTTATATTGGATTTTTGGTTATGTAATAAGGCCATTTAAGGCTTTAACTTTTATTTGGGCTTTGATTTCTTACCTTAAGCTGCTAGATTAGGAATAGATGAGTTTTCAAACCAATTACTGTTTTCAAAAACATATGTTTTAAACTTCTTAAATTTAAATTGGCTTCCATAACTAAAAGAGATTTTCAACGAAATTAAGGACGTCTTTAGAAGTGATAAAATTTTCAATGAACCACGTTTTTAAAATTAAATGAACACAAACTGATACTTTACATAAGCTTTAAATAGTAAGAAGGGTTTTTCAATGGAAACACGATTTCGAAAAACATTTTGACGTGACACGCCAGATTTGGCCACAACGCCTAGGCCGGGTTTGGGGTGTTAAACTAGAATTATTCACTTTTCACCTGTGGCATTAGACCTTGAGCATTAAAGTTCAATCAACATCATCATCTCTTTTTTCTATATCATGCATTTTCTCATAGCAATGACCGGCTTGATTGGTCATGAAGCACTCATCATACATAAATGTTATACACCAACATGCATTTTCAACAAGCATATCCACATCGCAAACATTAAAACTTAACATAGACAAATAGGCTTACAAGCCATAATCCTTATAAGCCACATCTCATGGCTATATGCAATGAATCATTATAAGCCAATACATTTGACTACTCATAACAACATCTATCATAAAACTAAGTCCCTATACATGTCGCTCACTTGGAATCGCTAGCATAAATATATTAATATTCCAAAGATGATGTCTCGATAGTGTGATGCTGCCTCCAATGATCTCTAACTCCGAGTAGACCTGAAAACACTAAGGAAATGGAAAGAAGGGAGTAAGCTTTACGCTTAGTAAGCTTGCATGAAAAATAATAAGCAATGTGATAACATGTTATTTTTATATTCTTTCTATTTATTCAAAGTCCAGTCAAGTTGTTTTCCTAAGTTACAGTCACTAAATTATTCGTATCCGGAGCTACAGGACTCTGAATTGAGAACTGTTAATTTTCCTTGAAATTGGACTCACACATCTTCTTACATAAAATTTTCAGAATTTTTGGTCTAGCCAATAAGTACAGTTTATTCTTTAAAGTTACCCCTGTTTCACTGTCTAGTAGTTCTGACCTCTCTTCACTATGAATTAATTATCTCATAGTACGGGACTCGGATGATGCTTCTGTCTATTTCGCTTGAAAATAAACTCATTAAGGATTTTAAGCATATAAATTATAACCCATAATAATTTAAATTATAACCCATAATAATTTTTGTACAATTTGTAATGATTTTCCAAATTTAAAACAGGGGAGTCCGAGATCACTCTGACCCTGTTTCACAGAAATTCAAATAACTCATCATATGAGATTTCTTTGGTTACACCGTTTCCTTTATCTGAACTCAATAAGCTTTAATTTCATATTTTATTCAGCCTCTAACTCAATTTCCACTAGTTTTGGTGGATTTTCAAAGTCGGACCGCTGCTATTCTACTAATCTGTCTTAGTGTAATTTGTCTTAGAAATTATTCTCATAAATATCACTTATTCATATTGCACTCTTATCAGATGTCCATTTCATTTCACGTGGCAAACACATGCCCATGGGTTTTGAGTACATACCTGTGCTATTTCTTAGCACAACCACTCATCCAATCATGACAATCATATACATCATAATAGTATCATCTAAGCATAAATGAATTTATTGTTTCAAGTATTTCCATTCCATTTCTCATATTAATTCCCATTGACTTTCTCAAAATCTCAATGGATATCACACTTATCGTCAAGTCATGCAAGTGATCATTTCAAGTACGCACTCCTGCAAACCTTACTCATAATGGTGGGATTACTAATACTCGCTAAATCCCATGTATCATAACTCACAGAGTGTTGTCGGGGTTACTAGTCCAGGCTAAATCCCTTACAATGACATACACTCTCATAAGCTTGGATCTGAATTACAAGTCCAAGCTAAATTCAGTCCTTAAACGAATTACCCGTCTGGGCTAAATTCTTAATGAACCCATATTCTTTGGGAGGCTCGATCACTCAAGGAACACTCGTCCGGGCTAGATCCTTTCTATATTGAGATCAACGGATTACCTGTCCGGGCTAAATCTTTTTCTGTAACACATGCAGGATCTCATGTCATGTAAAAAATGATTTATCCATTAGATATCCTTTTTTATTCAACCGGGATTTTCTCTTTTCATGAAGTATATCAATATGCATATATGATCACTGATAAACCGTAATTTATACATATTTTTATCCTACGCTTAGCACATTTATGGATGAATTCTCCTTAGATTTGGTGAATTCGATGTTCCTAATCCTTTAATTTCATGTTTTATACTTAGGTGAGCATAGGAGAGTAAAAAGAGCGAAAAATGGGCCGAAAATAGAAAAATGGACCAACATGGGATATCAACACAGCCTGGATTTCCTCACACGGGTAAGCCACACGACCGTGTCCATTTTGTAGAATCGAAGCATGACTTACACGGGTAGACCACACACCTGTGCCTATGAAATAGCCTTTAACACGGATTGAAGAAATCGTACACGGGCGTGTCCCTATCGAGCCCAAGTTTAGTTCTATTCGGAAAAGGCCACTCTTGAGGGCTTTTATGCATTCTAAAGTCTATTTAAACACCTTAGGAGGCACTTAGAAGGGGGACACGGAGTAGGAGGCAAGGAATTACTCAAGGAAAGTCGATTGATCCATCTCAGAAATCGGATTCATCGTCAAGACTAAAGATCTCCCTACAATTTCCTTCAAAAGTTTTGGGCTTTCTTTATGTTTTGTTATCTTTATTATTTTGAGATGTTTTCTTTCATAATTATAAACTAAACTCCCTAAATACCTAAGGGGAATGAAACCTAAGACGAATCTTGTTATAATTATCTGAATTGTATGATAAATATTTGACTTGTTCTTAATTATGTGTTCTTAATTCTTGTTTTAATATTCTAGGATATTGATTAAAGTTAATGTGCTTATTCAGAGGAGCAAAAGTCCCTGACTAAGAGTAAATTTGTCGTAATTAAGCAGAGTTGATTGCACACCTAGAGATAGGGTGACAAGATTTGGGTGACATGATTTTGCCGGATTAGGGTGAAACCTAATAAGGGAGTCTATAGATCGAGTTAATGCAACACTAGGGTGTTAATTTAAAAGAGATTTTAATTAATCAACCTTGGGTTAGAAGTTATTAGTCTCAAGAGAGATAAGAATATAACTTAGGGATTTCTACGGATCAAGTCAAATGAATAAATCGTCTGATTCAGAGTCAAATAACAAGTGAAATCTAGGTGGATTTTTCCTTGGGTATTGTCTTAATCAATCGAATTTTCCCAAAAGCTTTTCCCCAATTTTCTCTCTGTGCACTCTTAGTTTAGTTAATTAGTTTAGATAAACAAATCCCTTAATTTTTAGGCTAGATAATGAAAAGAAAGTAATTACTAGTACTCTTGGTTCCTTTGGGTTCAACAATCCAGTCTTGCTAAAGCTATACTATTGTTCGATAGGTACACTTACCTTCATCGTGATAATAGTTAGTTTGAAGAACAATTAATTATAGATTTTTAAAACCTACCGAAAATATCACGTATCAAGTTTTGGCGTCGTTGCTAGGGAACTAAGATATTCGGAACACTCAATTTTTATTACTTTAGCCATTTTACTTTATTTGCAATTTAAATTTTTATTTCCTTTTCTAATTTTCTCTTTTATTCGCTTCTAGCAGGTTTTTTTTATAGTGTATGACTAGAAGAAACCTGTCGGGACCATTACTTTTTGATGGTGAGATCGATCACACAACTCGTAGAAACTGAAGAGAAATAAGGTGAAGCTTAAGATACACAGAAGAAGAGCAAGAGGACAATATTCAAACCAAAACTGAGGAGATGGCTGAAAATCAGGAAAATCTGCTGCCTCCTGTGATTGCTACTGACCCAGTAAATCAGAATCCTACTCCCCACACTATGTATGATTATGCTAAACCTACTTTAACAGGAACTGAGTCAAGTATAGTGTTGTAAACAATTTTGAACTGAAACCTAACATGATTCAAATGATACAGCAATTTGTTCAGTCTGATGGTTTGCAGGATGAGGATCCAAATAATCACTTGGCAAATTTTCTGGAATTTTACGACACATTTAAAATCAATGGCATTTCTGACGGTGCCATACGCCTTCGGTTGTTTCCCTTTTCATTGAGGAACAAAGAAAAATAGTGGTTGAACTCGTTACCACGAGGGTCAATCACTACTTGGGAACAAATGACCAAAATTTTTTTACTCAAATATTTTTCACCGGCTAAAACAGCTAAATTGAGGAATGATATCTCTTCTTTTGTACAGATGGATCTAGAGACACTCTATGATGCATAGGAGAGATACAAGGACCTCTTGAGAAGATGCCCTCACCATGGGTTGCCCTTATGGTTGTAGGTTCAAACCTTTCACAATCACCTAAATCCTTTGACTAGATAGACGATTGACGTAGCTGTTGGTGGGGCTATCAAAAACAAAACACTTGAAGCAGGTTACGAATTTATTGAGGAGATGTCACTGAATAACTATCAATGGAAAGTTATGAGGACAAAGCCAACAAAAGTAGCCAGACTTTTCAACCTCGATGCGATTACTATGCTAACTAACCAGGTAGAACTCTTAAATAAAAGATTGACGGTTTGTGTGGTTTTACTTAGTTACATCTAGTGATGAAGTGCGATTCAAATAGAGGAGGAGCATACACAGAATATCAACCCATCAACCCTAGCACCGAAGAGGAACAAGTTTAATATGTAACCCCCCGTACCCGAGACCGTTGCCGGAGTCGGACACGAGGTGTTAACGGACTAAATTCATTTATTTCACAGTCCATTTTAAAAATTTCCAGACAAGCTGGCTAAATGCGTCACTGTCACCTTAAAAATCATATCTTGAGTTCCAAAACTTGAAAACCAGTTTCGTAAATTTTTCCTGAAACTAGACTCATATATCCATCTACAAATTTTTTTCTAGAATTTTTGGTAAGCCAATTAGTACAGTTTATTAGTTAAAGTATCCCCTGTTTCAGGGTTCGACTACTCTGACCTTCATGCATTACGACTTAAATATATCCTTGTACAGGGCTTCAATACTTATTATGTTTGTTTCTAAATACACTAGACTTGAAAAGGAATCTGTACATATAGGGCATGACTTCTAATTATCTCCAGTTAATTTATAGTGAATTTCCAAAGTCGGAATAGGGGATCCAGAAATTGCTCTGGCCCTGTTTCACGAAAACTTAAACATCTCATAAAATACGGCTCATATGATCATTTTGTTACTTTAATATGAAAATAGATTCATCAAGGTTCAATTACATAATTTATTCACTATTTAATTCCATTCCTACTATTTTTAGTGATTTTTCAAATCCACACCACTGCTGCTGTCAGCATCTGTTTTTAAGGTAAACTTTACCTATTTCATGGTTTTCCATGAATCAACTAGAGTTTGTCATACATAGCACCAAAATGATCATGATTAACCATTCCAATGGCTAATCGTTACCAAACATTTCCATACCTCTCAATGAACAACATACAAAACGATTATAATGCTATGCTCAAAGTATATATAAGCCATTTTCGCATGGCTATCCAAATTTATACAAAACCAAAGGGTCCATGACCAACAAAAAAAAGGGTAGTCCTATACAAGCCATTTTCAGAGTTCAACCAAAAGTGTACCAAAAAGGCTTTGATAGTGTGGGCGACTTCGACTTTGACACTCCCGAGTCCGATAGCTGACAAACCAAAATCTATAAAACAGAGAATCAAAGAAACGGAATAAGCATTTAATGCTTAGTAAGTTTTGAGCAATGAAATTAGGCACAACTGAAGTATAGCATTCATATGACTAAACGGATAATTTCATATACACACATTCTCAAAATCATACCTACTTCACATTACCAACCCTTATACTCATACATAAGAGATCAACTTAACCAAAAGCCGGAAGCTCATTAATCGACTGAGCGAATACTATTTAAAAGGAATCAACTAATCCAATGCATATACGAAACATACCTCATCGTTGGGATTTTTACGAGCGTATTAATTGAAATTATTACAGCAAGATCGCTCATTCCCAAACCAAGTACCTTCGGGATTTAGCCGGACATAGCTACCCGCTCAAATGCCTTCGGGACTTAGCCCGGATATAGTAACTCGTACAAATGCCTTCGGGACTTAGCCCGGATATAGTAACTCGCACAAATGCCTTCGAGACTTAGCCCGGATATAGTAACTCGCACAAATACTTCGGGACTTAGCCCGGAAATAGTAACTCGCACAAATACCTTCGGGACTTAGCCCGGTTATCATCCGAATATTCATGCACATATCAATAAATCATGACACATCTCTATTTCATTTTCATACCTAGAATTCAAACACAAGTCACTTATTAAGCATTCCCATTTTCGGCTTAATAGCCACATACAAACAGCATGATTTGGTTTGCTTTATGACATGATCTTTATGCACATACGGCTACCCGTCATACGTATAGACTAATTTAACTCAACATATAATTCAAGTAGAATCATTATATCACCGTTTATTTGTTATGCTTATACGTCATAACTTAATCAAATCGTAAACTAAGTTTCATTACTCGAAAACTTACCTCGGATGTTGTCGAACGATTTCGACGGCTATTCGATCACTTTTTCCTTCCCTTTATCGGATTTAGTTCCCCTTGGCTCTAGAGCTTAATTTAACAAATAAATTGATTTAATCATTTGAACATCAAAAAGAGAAACTCAAGGTACTTAGCCCATATATACATTAGACATTAGAGTCACATATATATGAAATCACGAATCAAACTCAACATATTAGCCCACACTCTCTTTTAGCCGATTATCTAAGCCAAGATAAAAGCATCAATATGCTTGCCTCTAACCGAATACATGCAACACCAATCTATCTCATGTGGCCGAATATGCATGTCTATGTTGAGGCCGATTATATGCTTAATACTTCCTACAAATATGGTTACTTGTATTGACTACATACCATTTTGTTTCAAGTTCAAACTCGGCTAATACACATATATACACTAGTAATCAAATACTAACATTTGCACTTCACCTTACTACCATTTCTCATCCAAATAACATGAACAACAACCATATTTCTCTTCTACTTCCTACCATGGCCGAATGCATCAAGACACCATACCATTTCAATTTTGGTCATGGGTTAAACAAAGAACTTAATGTCTAACTCAAAAATGCTAAAAAGAAAATCCAAGAGTCATCAATCCACCATCACATGTATCATTACAAAGCTTCACATTTAGCATGCAAATGACATCAACACAAATCCACCTTAGCCGAAACTTAACTCATCTTCATGCCTCATCACCACAACATCAAACACCAACCAAGAAGACAAAACCCATGGCCGAATATCATCTCCATCACATAGCAAAGATATAAACCATGGGCTAGGTAGAACTCAAGCTAACAACTAAAAATATGCATGAATCTCATGGAACAACATCAAACATACCTCCTCCTAAACACCAACCAACCGAACATGAAGCAAGAAAATCCTCTTCTTCTTCCTTCCTCAAGTCAAGGCAATGGAGGAGTAGCCTAACTCATTTTTTTCATTTTTTTTCTTTTTCTCTTAGAATTTTCGGCCAAAAAAAATGTTAAAGGATGGACACTTTTTTTTCTTTGTTTTCATCACCCTCCATCTCCTTATTTTATTACTAACCCTTTTATTTTATTATTTCTAACATAAAGCATTAACACAACATGTTTATGACATGTTTTACCCATAACATTTTGTCCACCCTCATTGTCATGGCCGGCCACTACTAATTAAGTGGGGAAATTGACATGCAAGTCCACCCTTTTGATTACATGCACTAATAGATCCTTATAGATTAAACTATCACATTTCAAAAGTGTCACACGTAAGTCCTATTAGCTGAATTCACATGCAATCGACTAAATCGAAGCTTAAAACTTTCACACATTCATATTCACATATTTTAGACAATAAATATCATATTCAAATAATTTGGTGACTCGGTTTAGTGGTCCCGAAATCGCTTTCCGACTAGGGTCACTTTAGGGCTGTCACACAATATATGGGTAATAATTCTAGATCTCAAAATAACCCATATAGTAACACATATAATGTAGGTTGGAGAAACCATCCCAACTTCTCGTGGGGTGGTCAAGGGAATCAAAGGCCACAACATCCTCCGGGTTTTCAACAACCACCTTACCAACAAGAAAAGAAGCTGAACCTTGAGGAGATGCTAACAAAGTTTATCTCAGTGTCAAAAACTCGCTTTCAAAATACCGAAACAACATTTAAAAATCAACAAGCGTAGATCTAAGATCTCGAAACTCAGATAAGGCAACTCCCCAAATTGATTTCTGAATGACCACTAGGTGGCTTGCCAAGTAACACTAAATCTAACCCAAGGGAACAACTCAATGCAATTACCATTCAAGATGAGGAAGGGTTAGTCGAACCTGAACCAGAACCGAGGCAAGGAATTGTGGTTAAGTAAAAGCAAAGGTGAGGTAAACCACAGTGAACAAAAACCAGTAACTAAAGAGTACAAACCTCGTGTGCCATACCCCAATGCGACAAGGAAAGACCGCACAGACAAACAATTTGATAAATTCGTTAAATTATTAAAAAATTACATATCAACTTACTGTTTATTGAAGCTCTTTTGCAAATGCCAAACGCAACCAAATTCTTAAAGGAGCTTTTAACAAATAAACGGAAGTTGGATGAGGCGTCGCGTGTGGAGTTAAATGCAGTTTGCTCAGCCATACTACAGAATAAGCTAGCTAATAAATTAAAAGCTCCAGGGAGTTTTATGATTCCTTGTGTAATTGTTAGATTAGATGTTAATAATGCTTTAGCTCATTTAGGGGCTAGTATCAATGTCATGCCTTATAAATTTTTTAAACAATTAGGTCTTGGGAAACCCAAACAAACTAGGATGAGCATTCAGTTAGCAGACAAAACAATCAGATTTCCTAGGGGTATTGTTGAAAATGTATTCGTTAAAATTGACAAATTCATATTCCTAGTTGATTTTGTTGTTCTAGACATAGGAAAGGATAGTGACGTGCCTTTAATTTTAGGAAGGCCCTTTTTAGCAACTACTAGAACTATAATTGATGTTGGTACAGGTGAACTCACACTTTGTGTAGGTGAGGAAACAATCACCTGTGACAGCCCAAAATTGACCCTAGTCGGGAAGTGGTTTCGAGACCGCTAAACCGAGTCACCGAAATGTTTGAATGTGATATTCATTGTCTAGAATATGTAATTATGAATGTGTGAAAATTTCAAGCTTCGATTTAGTCGATTGCATGTGAATTTAGTCAATAGGACTTATGTGCGACATTTTTGAAATGTGATAGGTCGAAGCATAAGGACCCATTAGTGCATGAAATAAAAAGGGGGACTTGCATGTCAAATTCCCCCCCTAATTAGTAGTGGCCGGCCATGACAAGCATGGTAGACCAAGTGTGATGGGCAAGACATGTCATAGACATGTTGTGTTGGTGCATCATGGGTGGAAAAAAATAAAATAAGAAGCATGGGCATAAAATAATGAAAGGGAATATGATGAAAACACAAAAAAAAAGTGTGTGGTTGTTTCCCCCCCCCCATTGCCGTGAGTTAAAGAAAAGAAAAGAGAAAATTTTGTTCATCCTTTTTCATCTTCATTTGGCCGAAAATTCTAAGGAAGGAGGAAGGAGTTCTTGCTTCATGTTTGGTTTGGAAGAGGATTAGGAGGAGGTTTGGCCATACTTGTATCTAGATCAAGGTATGTTTGAGGTTGTGCCATGAGATTCATGCATGTTTTCAGTTGCTAGCTTGAGTTCTAATTATCCCATGGTTCAAATCTTTGCTATGTCATGGGGATGATATTCGGCCTAGGTAGATTTTGTGTTAATGCCATTGCATGCTAAATATGAAGCTTGTTAATGATGCATGTGATGGTGGATTGATGATTCTTGAATCTTCTTTTTAGCATTTTTGAGTGAGCACATATGTGCATTGGTTGCTAGATGGAGAAGAATCGGCTAGCAAGCTGTGTGCTAAGGCCGAATATAATTTTTGTATATTAATGAGTAATGCATGTGTTAAATTGATGGAAAGGGAGAGGATGCTTTACTAGTGTATATATGTGTGTATTAGCCAAGTTTTGAACTTGAAACAAAAGGGTGTTTAGTCAATACAAGTGACCATACTTGTAGAATGTATTAAGTGTTGAAATCGGCCCCAACATAGACATGCATATTCGGCCATAGGAAGGAGATTGGTGTTGCATGTATTCGGTTAGAGGCAAGCATATTGATGCTTTTGTCTTGGCTTAGAAAATTCAGCCAAGGGGAAAAATTAGCTAAAATGTTGAGTTTGATTCATGATTCCGTACATATGTGACTTTAATGTCTAATGTATAAATATGGGCTAAGTGCCTTGTGTTCCTCTTTTCGATGCTCAAATGATTAAATCAATTTATTTGTTTAATTAAGCTCAAGAGCAAAGGGGAACTAAATCCGATAAAGGGAAGGAAAAAGTGGTCGAATAGCTATTGGAATCGTTCGACAACACCCGAGGTAAGTTCTTGAGTAAAAAAGCTTAAATTATGATTTGATTAGATCATGTTTTAAGCAAATCAAAATCATGCACCTTGTGTGTGGCTATTGAGCCGAAATTGCAAGAATGATAAGTGTCTTGTGTTTGAGTTTTGCTAACGAAAACGAAATACGAATGTGCCATGATTTATTGTTAAATGTGCATGGTTATTTGAATGATGTCCGGGCTAAGTCCCGAAGGCTTTATGCTAAGTGACCATATCCGGACTAAGATCCGAAGGCATTTGTGCGAGTTACTAAATCCGGGTTAAGTCCCGAAGGCATTTGTGCGAGATACTAATTCCGGGCTAAGCCCGAAGGCATTTGTGCGAGTTACCAAATTCGGGTTAAGTCCCGAAGGCAATTGTGCGAGTTACTATAACCGGGCTATGTCCCGAAAGCATTTGAACGAGTAGCTATATCCGGTTAAATTCCGAAGGTACGTGATTTGGGAATGAATGATCTTGCTGTAAAAATTTCAGTAAATACTCTAGAAATATCCCAACATTGAGGTATGTTTCGTATGTGCTTTGAATTAGTTGAGCCCTTACAAATAAGTATTCGCTCAGTTGATAAATGAGCTACCGGCCTTTGGCTAAGTTGATCTTTGTGTATGAATAAAAGGGTTGGTAATGTGAAGTAAGTATGATATTGAAAAATTGTGCATGTGAAATTATCCGTTTAGCTACATGAATGCTATACTTTTGTTGTGCTGGAATCCCTTGCTCAAAACTTACTAAGCATAAATTGCTTACTCCGTCTCCTTGATTCTCTATTTTATAGATTTTGGTTCTCCAGCTATCGGACTCGGGATTTTGAAGTCGAAGTCGCCCACACTATCAAAACCCCCTTTTGGTACAATTTTAGTTGAACTTCGAAATGGCATGTATAGGACTACCCGTTTGTTGTGGGTCATGGACCCTTTGGACTTGTATAATTTTGGATAGCCATGCGAAAATGGCTTATATATGTTTGAGTATAATGTTATAATCATTTGGTATGGATAAGGTTATTGAGAGGTGTGGATATGCTTGACAAGGATTGGCCATGGGAATGGTTAATCACTATCATAAATTGTGCTATTTATGCAAAAAGGGCTAGTTGAATCATGGAAACTATGAAATAGGTAAAGTCTACCTTAAAGGAAGATGCTGACAGCAGCAGTGATGTAGATTTGGAAAATCATTAAAAATAGTAGGAATGGAATTAAATAGTGAATAAATTATGTAAACTAACCTTGATGAATCTATTTTCATAGGAAAGTAACAAAACAATCATACGGACAGTATGTTAAGAGATATTCAGGTTCTTGTGAGACAGGTCCAGAACGGTTTCTGGATTTCCTGTTCCGACTTTGGAAATTCATTACAAATTAACCAGAGACAATTAGGAGTCAATCCATACATGTATAGATTCCTATCTGAGTCTAGTTTCTATAGAAACAAACGGCATCAGTATTGAAGCTCTGTACAGGGAGATATCTAAGTCGTAATGGGCAAAGGTCAGTGTAGTCGATCCCTGTAACATGGGAGACTTTGACTAATAAACTGTACTAATTTGCCCAACTAAAAATTCGAGAAAAAAAATATGTAGATGGGAATATGAGTCTAGTTTCATGGAAAATTTACGGAACTGGATTCCGAGTTTCTGAACTCAAGATATGATTTTTTTAAAGCGACTAGTACGCAGATTGGCAGTGTCTGGGAAATTATTTTTTTTAAAGTCTGTTAACACCTCGTGTTTGACTCCGGTGACGGTCTCGGGTTCGGGGTGTTACATCACCCTTCAAGATCAAAATTCTACTAGTACTGATCATGTGGTGCAACCTTCCTTGTAGGAAATACGTTCGAAAAGCATACATGAGCCTTTTTCAAATAACAATAAAGAACCCATCTATGAAGAACGAAGGCTACAAGTCAAGGAACTAGATGAATGGCGGACATAGAAACCGAGAGCACACGATAGACCAAAACCACCCCATGACGAGCTTAATATTTCACCAAAACAACTTAAGGTTAGAGACAAAGTACTATTAGATGCATTAGACCCTCGGATTGCCACCTCTAAAACTAATGGACAAATCCCTCTTACGGTACTTAGTATTTTCCCATACGGCACAGCTGAGGTAATTCATCCCAAATTCGGTGCATTCAAGGTAAATAGTACTCGTCTAAAACCTTATTTTGATAAAACTGATAGTAGGGATGAGGAGTGTAAACTCCTCGCACCACCATGACCATGTAACAGAGAGGTAAGTCGAGCTTAAACTATAAATAAGCGCTTCTCGGGAGGCAACTCGAGCGCTAACGATGTTAACTTCTTTAAATTTTAGTTTTTAACATTTAAATCCACTAACTGAGACACTGAACATAGGTTTTCCAGAACCACATGTCGAGGCCCAAGGGCGTGCTTTAGGCCGTGCTCACACCACGGACGGAGACACGGCCATACGAAACGGCCGTGTGAACCAACATGCCCAAAGAACACAAGCGTGGGACAGATTTCAGACGCGCCCAAATTAAAAAATCGTGAAACACACAGGCTAAAATTAGGCACGGCCATGTGCCCCAAATTCTATATAAACCCCTCACTATTCATTATCCCCTTCTCCAAAATCCCTAACCCTAGCCGCTGCAACTCCTTCACACACCCTTCCTGCCACGCCTGTGCGCTAACCACAACTCCACCATCAGATGACTAACTCCTCCCTCCACCAACCTATTGCATTTGTTCACTCTTTTCTCTTTATTATCTTCATTCCCTTTTCCAAATTTATGATCTATTCTTGTTTTATTTAACTGTTATCTTCATAGTTCTAATGATAGTTCTTTGTCATTTTTTTATGAAACCTTCATCCATTATCATTCTCATATGCATGCATCCACTAGTAATTTCCCTTAGCATCCTTCTCGTATATATATTCATAATAATGATTTGATATATCTATTAGGACTTGGTTGTTTTTCAGTAGATTTCCTTTTAGTCAGAAAACTCCCATGTAATATTGGTATTTAGTTTTAACATACTTGCATGTTTTCCATTCAAGAGGATTATTCTTATAACTTCATGTTTTTATTGCAGATACTATTTCAAATCCATGCGGTAAGAAACTGCTGTACCCGCCTCAAAGAAGAAGAAAGGAGCAGCGTCATCCTCGGGTCCTACAACGGAGATCAGGCACCCATTTATTCAGTTTCCCTTAGGACCCCAAGAAGAACTCTTTCAGATACTTCGGGCTCGACCCTTAGGTGTGGGCTGCTGTATTGACTGGGCCACACTTGAACAAGTCCAACTGGCTGACGCAGTCAGAGCCTTTCTATCGACTAACCCATGAGAGCTCTTCTTTGGGATCATCGAGCCGACGTACCTCGAGCTCACACTAGAACTCTATTCGACCTTTCAGTTCCAAACTGTTATGATATAGTTTGATGATCCAGGAACGGTCCAGTTCTACCTTGGTGGTTTGGTTCACCAGTTGAGCTTACCTGAGTTTGGAATCGCACTGGGACTGTACACGGAGGAGTTCTTGGATGACAACGAACTCGACACCCTCCATTGCCATATTCACTATTCCCCTTCGAAGTGTTGGAGTGCTTTAGTCCCTGACTCGGCCACCTATGATCCTAGCCTCTCTAAGGCATCAGCCTTTGCCCCATCACTAAGGTACCTACACACCATCTTGGCCCACACTCTGATAGGATGGTGAAAGAGCACCAGCATCACCAACACTCACAACGCCTATTTCTTGTGGAGCATAGCGAACGGGCATGTGTTCGACCTTGCCTATTTCATTGCCCTCGCCATTTGCCATTAGACGGAGCGGCATAGGAGATGAGTCATCTCCATTGGCCTCTATATGACTAGACTGGCACGGTACTTCGGGCTCCTCAACACAGTAGCACAATCATCCTCCCTCACCCTAATCGGCTAGATGTCCCCATAGGGCATCTCGAGTATGCTACATATGAGGATGATCAAGAAACGACGTGAAACCTACCCTCTTCAGTACCACCTCGTCCAGTCCACCGAGGAGGAGGACCTAAAGGACATTACTGATGATGTCCCTCCACGTCATGAGGACCCACCGTCTCAGCCACCACCCATCCATCGTCCAGTTCATGCGGCGGCTTCATACTCTGACATCTCTAAGCGCTTTACTCGATTTGAGCAGCAGTGTTTTCAGTGCTTTGATCACATTGGTGCTATTCTTCATCAGATTTGTCAGCACCTTCACATCTTATCACCATAACCACTTCGCGAACCATCCGGTGATGACGATGTTTAAAAACTTTTTATTTATTATTTTTATTTTCACTTTTATCTTTATTTATCTTCTTAAAGTACTTTTTATTTTATTTTTCTTTAACACTATTTCATGTTTAGGTTTTATAATTTTTATTGAACAATTTATAATTTCGGCTATTTCATTACGAGTAATTATGCCTCTTTATATTTCCTAAAGAGTTCTTGATTTTATCACAGTTATTAAGAGCTCCAAAGCTCATCATCACTTAGGAACTCAAAACTCCACTGGAAAAGATTCTCCACGATTGCCATGTCCTGCCCGACCACCACGATAACCTCTTTGCTGGACACTGTGGTTGTGGAACCCAACCTCTACAACCACCGGAGTATCTTCCTCCAAACTTATCATTGCCTTGGCCTCTCCATACCTCCAATTTAAGGATTCCATTCAACATTCAGGAAGTTTCAGTTCTCTCCCTAACTTATGATCTTATATCTATATCGTCGTAAATCTAACTTTGTACATTGAGGACAATGTACATCTTAAGAGTAGGGGGGTCATTTATGTCATTATCAGAAAATCCTTGAATTTTGTCATGTTCTCAAATAATTTTCTCATATCATCATTAGAATGAATTTTGATTAATTTATGATTTTTATTAATATGTATTGAATTAAAACATAGGCATTTACGCATTGATTGTTTAAACTTTAATGAATTAGAGAATCAAGCATGATAAGTTGATTTTTGAGTTTTAAAAATTTTTAGGTTGTTTGCCCAAGATCAGGTATTATCTTGAGTTGAAATTCACAGGTTTAACAACAAAAAGCATAATTTTTGTGAGATCTTGAACCTTTAAGAGCATCTATTATTTCTTTCATGCTCACTTTTATTGTTGCTTTGAGTGTGTCAATAGTAATCTGTTATTCTAGAACTTGCTCGATTATACATGTCAAGACCACACCTTTGTTTTGATATGTCAAGATGATAAAGACACTTAGGTTTAACCCACTCACTCCACAAAAGCCTACCTCCATAATTAACCCTTAGTAAATCCCATTTGATCTTAACAAGCCATTTATTGATTTACCCTTAATATTAACCTATAATCCATCTTTGTTGAAATCCTCTCAATTTGATCCCTATTTTTGTCGAGATTTGATTTGAATAAATTGCTTAGCTATGTTTTATCTTTGATAGTTAGCCTATGTTATTTGACTTGTTATTAAAAAAAAACACATACATATATTTTAGTAGTAGTTCATTGTTTTTGAGCTTAAGTGTTTAGTCCCATATTCTGAGAAGAAGCTCACTAGTTTTCTATTGATGATTAGTTATTTTTCTAATTAGGTAATTTTTCAATTCAATATCGATTCTAACATTTTCTTTCAGCTTGTGACCACACCCCCTAACCAAAGCCATGTTACAACCCTCTATAGAACTTTTGATTGATGTATCATCTCAAAATAAAGTGGTGGAGATTTAATTTTCATGCAAGCCTATAGTAATAACTTTTCATATTGACTAATGAGTGCTTCATTTATTGTCCTTAAAACACCTCGAGTGATTTGAGTGAATCTTTAGCGAGGATGTTTGTAACACCCCGTACCCGAGACCGTTGCCGGAGTCGGACACGAGGGGTTCACAGACTAAGTTCGCTTACTATTGCAGTCCATTTTAAAATTTTTCCAGGCAGTCGGCTAACTGCGTCACTGTTACCTTAAAAATCATATCTTGAGTTTCACAACTCGAAAATCAGTTTCGTGATTTTTCCCTGAAAGTGGACTCATATTCCCATCTATATATGTTTTTCTAGAATTTTTGGTCGGGCCAATTAATATAGTTTATTAGTCAAAGTCTCCCATGTTACAGGGATCGACTACACTGACCTTTGCGCATTACGACTTAGATATCTCCCTACACAGAGCTTCAATACTGATGCCGTTTGTTTCAATAGAAACTAAACTCAGAGAGGAATCTATACATATATTGCATGACTCCTAATTATCTCTGGTTAATTTGTAATGAATTTCCAAATTCGGGACAGGGAGTCCAGAACCCGTTCTGGCCCTATCTCACGAGAACCTGAATATCTCTTAACATACTATCCATATGATCGTTTCGTTACTTTCCTATGAGAATAGATTCATTAAGGTTCGTTTACATAATTTATTCATTATTTAATTCCAATCCTACTATTTTTAGTGATTTTCCAAATCTACATCACTGCTGCTGCCAGCATCTGCCTTTAAGGTAGACTTTACCTACTTCATAGTTTCCATGATTCAACTAGCCCTTTTAGCACAAATAGCACAAATTATGATAGTGATTAACCATTCCATACCAAATGATTATAACATTATGCTCAAACATGTATAAGCCATTTTTGCATGGCTATATACATTAACCAAAATATTCCTCCGCCACTAGTCTATTTTATACATGCCATAAGATAATCCAAAACATAGCAGTACCAAACAGTGGATAGTGATAGTGTGACTAGTTGCTGACGATCCCCGAGCCTGTAGCTTCGCAATGAGATCTATAAAACAGAGGAAACAGAGTAAACGGAGTAAGCAATACAATGCTTAGTAAGTTTTAAGCAGTGTCAACAGATAACAATCAATTTATAACATAGTTGTTCGTATTTTTATTTCACTCTTCCTTCGGGCATACCATCCCTTTACCGAATACGCACATCTCATAGATTGCTCTCGTATGCATCACATAACTACCTTATGATTTAGTGCAAATCAAGCTCACATATAAATTGGAGTACATACCTGTTTAACCTTTCGCATTGAATATATTTATAAGCAATTCTTATTACGAAGTCTTACCCGGACATAATCTCCACATGAAGTTATCGGGTCTTACCCGGACAAAATCCCCACACGTAGTCATCGGGTCTTTAGAGCTCGGATATAGTAGGAGCACGAAGCTTACGGACATTAATCAGTGATAATATTCTCGCATAAAGCCTGCGGGGTTTTAACCCGGATATAGTACTGACACAAATGCCCTTCGGGACTTATCACATTTATACACTTGCACATCCATCACGTTGGCCACTCGGCCCTGTCACATATATATACTTTCACATTCATCACATCGGCCATTAGGCCTTATCACATATATACACTTTCACATTCATCACATCGGCCATTAGGCCCTATCACATATATATACACTTTCACATTCATCACATCGGCCATTAGGCCCTATCACATATATATACACTTTCACATTCATCACATCGGCCATTAGGCCTTATCACGTATATATACACTTTCACATTCATCACATCGGCCATTAGGCCTTATCACATATATACACTTTCACGTTCATCACATCGGCCATTAGGCCTTACTATCATTTCATATTCGAATACTCATAAACTTACAATACCACGATTTAGAATTCAAGTATGGGTTTAATCAATAGCTTAGGAGCAACTAAAACAAGTTTATCAAGGTTCACAACATAATCTCAAATTCAGCACAAGCTATTTTTCCTGAGCAATAGTCACTAAATTATTTATAACTGGAGCTAAAAAACTCCAAATAACTTTCCGTTAATTTTTCCTAAATATAGACTCGTATATCTTCCATCCATAAAATTTTCAGAATTTTAGGTTTGGCCAATCAATACCAGATTTTTCTTAAAATTTCCCCTGTTTCACTGTTTGACTAATCTGACCACTCTTCACTACGAATCAAATTTCTCATTTTACAGAATTCTAAATGTGTTGTATTTGATTTCATTTGAAACTAGACTCATTAAGGAGTCTAAGAATATAAATTTTATCTTATAACCATTTTTGTACAATTTATAATGATTTTCTAAAACAGAACAGAGGATTACAGTGTCATTCTGTGCTGTCTCACACAACTTTAAGTATCTCATTATCGGAAATTCCTTTGCTTACACGGTTTCCTTTATAAGAAACTATACTCATTAAGCTTTAATTTCATGTCTCATTCAGCCTCTAATTCAAGTCCATGAATTTATGGTGATTTTCTAAAGTCACGTTACTGCTGCTGTCCGAAGCAGACTATTTCAAATTACCCTTAAATTCCCAAGCTCAAACACTTAAGAACTTACCATTTGAGCTTAGAACATATCATGGCCACATCTTATCTTATTAAATCAACTCATCATGTCCTATTATAATTGAATTTACTCAACGTTTAAACACTTAAAACTTACCTCGGATGTTGTTGAACGATTTCGGCGGCTATTCGATCACTTTTTCCTTTCCTTTATCCAACTTTGGTCCTCTAAGCTCTTGAGCTTAATTAAGCAAGTAAAAGACCGAATGCCTTGCTTCTTTCCTTCTCCTCCTAATCCGGCCAAGAAGAACCAAAGAACACAACTTGTTTTCTTTCCTCCTTAGAACATTCGGCCAAAGATGTTCAAGGATGAACACTTTTTTTTTCTTTGTTTCCTTTTTTCCATTCACGGCAAAGGGGGGGCATGGATGAGACCATTTTTTTTTTCATCACTCCACCTTTTTGCATTACTTTAATCCTAACCCCTTTTTTTTATTCTTTCTAACATAACTCACTAACACAACATGTTTGCAACATGTTTCCACCCATAGCATGGCCGGCCACTATGCTTTAATTTTGGGTAATTTGACATGCAAACCCATCATTTCACAACATGCATTATTAGGCCACTTTACATTTGCCTAGCACATTTCCAAATTTTCTCACATAAGTCCTATTTGATAAAATTCACTTACTATTAACAAAATTCAAACATGAAATTTTCACACATGCATATGTACATATAATGAGCATCAACTATGACGGTTAATTATCTTTATAACTCGGTTTAGTGGTCCCGAAACTACTTTCCGACTAGGGTCACTTTAGGGGTGTTACAACTCTTCCCCCTTTAGGGATTTTCGTCCTCGAAAATTTCTACCGATGCATAGTTTAGGATAACGTCCTCTTATTGAATTATATCCATATAAACATTAGCTCATCGATAGCAATTGTAATTCATTACTGATTTCGCATCAATCCATAAAATCATTTTCTTATCTTAAAACAAATACATAAACATTTCTACAAGTATGCACATATTAACATGTATAATTCACATCATCAACCCACATATTTGTAACCCACATTTTCATTCATGAATAAGCTGTAACCTAACCGAAAGTACACATATACTCAAACATCCCAATAAATATCCTTTATAACTTTATCACATCTCAATATTCAACTAAACTCATTTCCAAAAGAAAAGTCAACGTCCACGTACCTGAACATTTAGTTCATTTAGCACATTCAATCATAGTTAACGTTACCCGTATACAGTCGAATAGGCATAAAGCCTAATATAATACACTGGCATGAGATTTATTCTAGCGCATAACTCATATATCCAAAATTATCAACATTCATCAAAAATTCTTTCAAACTTTCGAATGTCGAAACTTAATCAAAATAATTTCTTGAACAAGATTAACAAAATAGTGTCCATTCAGTAATAGCACATATAGCTCTTACAATGCCATATCCTAGATATGGTCTTACATATTCTCACATATCGAGCTGATGCCATGTCCCAGACATGGTCTTACACACTATCTCAAATCAATGCCTTCGTCCCAAACGAGGTCTTACATGAATTCCACTTCACACACTTAGTGCCCACTGACCGATCTCGCACTCATAGTGCTCGGTTAAAGGAATTCGCACACACACAGTGCCTCTAATTATTCACATACATAGTGCTCTTATTCATTTGTTAATACACATTGATATGACTTAACCAAGTCTATAAACATCATGTATGTACACTTTTAAACATATCATCTCATTTAAATTTGAATTCGTATAGTAATGAATACTTAAACTTTGCTCAAATTACCAGCACGAAGCCTACTAGGCACGAAGGCCCAAATACACGTCACCAGCATGATTGCTCTTCGGGACCTAGCCCGGATATAACACCAGCACGAATGCTCTTCGGAACTTAGCCCGGATACATCACTAGCATGAATGCTCTTCAGGACTTAGCCCGGATTTAGTAACTCGCACCAATGCCTTCGGGCTTAGCCCGGAATTAGTATCTCGGACAAATGCCTTCGGATCTTAGTCCGGATATGGTCACTTAGCACAAAGCCTTCGGGACTTAGCCCGGACATCATTCGAATAACCATGCACATTTAACAATAAATCATGACACATTCGTATTTCATTTTCATTAGCAAAACTCAAACACAAGACACTTATCATTCTTGCAATTTCGGCTCAATAGCCACACACAAAGAGCATGATTTTGATTTGCTTAAAACATGATCTAATCAAATCATAATTTAAGCTCTATTACTCAAGGACTTACCCCTTTCCGCTGTCCGAAATTGACTCGGTAAGGTCGTACCCTTAATATAAATAATTGATAGAAAATATATATATAGTGGGTTCGCACACATAGTGCTTAATAATCAACCACGCACACTTAGTGCCAATCTCACAACCGTGAACACTTATTGCCCGCACACTTAGTGCCAATCTCACAACCGTGAACACTTATTGCCCGCACACTTAGTGCTGAAAACCAACCACTCTATACGCTTCACTGCCTTTTTACATTCGACAATTTCGTCTCTACATACATATACACATATAGCAATACACATTAGTATATCATTTACATTACTTGAATACAAACACAACATGCTTATCGACCATTCAACTTCCAGTTCCATAGCCACATACAAAAATCACATTTATAGTCATAACACTCTTTCAAAATTGCATCACTTATACCCTTATAATTCAATCCAAATCGAACTTCAAATACGAGTACATGATACGTACCTGATCAACTTAATAATTTAGGCATATCTAAGTGAAGTTATATCGCAAATTCTCATAGTCAGAAGCTTGCTACAGCTCGATCGGGATCAAGATTCATTGCAATACAGCAAACACATTTTAATAGCCAAAAATCATCACACTATCATTTTATCACTTTATGGCATGTATAAATAGACTCACGCGTGCTACGTTAGTCCTAGAATCGACTAAACCGTAGCTCTGATACCAATAAAATTGTAATACCCCGTACCCGAGACCGTTTCCGGAGTCGGACACGAGGGGTTCACAGACTAAGTTCGCTTACTATTGCAGTCCATTTTAAAATTTTTCCAGGCAGTCGGATAACTGCGTCACTGTCACCTTAAAAATCATATCTTGAGTTTCACAACTCGAAAATCAGTTTCGTGATTTTTCCCTTAAACTAGACTCATATGCCCATCTACATATTTTTTTCAATAATATTTTGTTGGGCCAATTAATACATTTTATTAGTCAAAGTCTCCCATGTTACAGGGATCGACTACACTGACCTTTGCGCATTACGACTTGGATATCTCCCTGCACAGAGCTTCAATATTGATGCCGTTTGTTTCTATAGAAACTAGACTCAGAGAGGAATCTATACATATATTGCATGACTCCTAATTATCTCTGGTTAATTTGTAATGAATTTCTAAATTCGGAACAGGGAGTCCAGAACCCGTTCTGGCCCTGTCTCACGAGAACCTGAATATCTCTTAACATACTGTCCATATGATCGTTTCGTTACTTTCCTATGAGAATAGATTCATTAAGGTTCGTTTACATAATTTATTCATTATTTAATTCCAATCCTACTATTTTTAGTGATTTTCCAAATCTACATCACTGCTGCTGCCAGCATCTGCCTTTAAGGTAGACTTTACCTACTTCATAGTTTCCATGATTCAACTAGCCCTTTTAGCATAAATAGCACAAATTATGATAGTGATTAACCATTCCATACCAAATGATTATAACATTATGCTCAAACATATATAAGCCATTTTCGCATGGCTATATACATTAACCAAAATATTCCTCCGCCACTAGTCTATTTTATACATGCCATAAGATAATCCAAAACATAGCAGTACCAAACAGTGGATAGTGATAGTGTGACTAGTTGCTGACGATCCCCGAGCCTGTAGCTTCGCAATGAGATCTATAAAACAGAAGAAACAGAGTAAACAGAGTAAGCAATACAATGCTTAGTAAGTTTTAAGCAGTGTCAACAGATAACAATCAAATTATAACATAGTTGTTCGTATTTTTATTTCACTCTTCCTTCGGGCATACCATCTGTGACAGCCCAAAACTGACCCTAGTTGGGAAGTGGTTTCGGGACTGCTAAACCGAGTCTTATAAATAATTAAAAGTTATATTCTGTGTTTATGGTGTGAGTAAATGCATGTGTGAAAGTTTCATGCATTAATTTGATCATCTTTATGTGAATTTTTTTTATATGGACTTATATGAAACTTTGTTGGAAAGTGAGAGGCTAATTTACAATGGTCTAATAGTACATGCATTGAAAGGAGTGGTTTTGCATGTCAATTTACCCATGTTAAATATAGTGGCCGGCCAAGGAAAGAATATGCTCCACTAATTCAAAAATTAAAATAATTTTGTATTAACAAATGATTTAATAATTGAAATAAAAGGAATTAAATAAAAGAGAAGAAGGAGGATGGTGTTCATCTTCTTCTCATACCTCCCTCAAGCCGAAACAAGGAGAAAAAAAGGAAGGGGAAAACTTACCTAGAGCAATTCGGCATTCATCTTTAGCTATTAGGAGGTAAGCTTTGAATTTGTTGATTTGGCTTTATAATATGCTAAGTTAAATGGTGGATGCACTCTTGGTAATGTCAAGAAAGTTGAGATTTCTTATGGTGAATTGAGCAATATGCCAAATGATTAAGTGTTGGAATTAGGGGTTATCTCATGTTGTATGGAACAATGGGAGAGTGACTAGAATGGGGTAAAGATTTTTGGATGAGTGGCTTAGAGGAGCCTAGTACATTCGGTCAAAGATTGAGCCTATATAGAATGTAAATTTCTTCCTCTATGATTATGTTCCTTGCATGTTAAATGGTTCTTGATAGGACCAAAGGATTGATCAATAGGCATTAAAAGGCTAAATGTGTGAATTTAAGGTATAAGAACCTATAGGTAATTACATAGGTAATGTTGGAAATTAATGTAGTGTATTCGGCCATGTAGAGTATATCCTAGAGATATTATATTTAATTCTCTATAATCGGCTAAATGAGTGATAATGGGTTATAATGTTGAATTGAATTATATGTATAAGTGGTTAGCAAAGTGATTAAACTACCGAATTTAATTAGTAAATGTGTTCTAAGCTTGATGAATTTTGAGATGCGATTGGGAGTAAATTTGTCATGAGCATACTTTGTTAATAATAAATATGATAAATGTATATATATATAGCTGAATGTGATATGTGTGAATTATATGTTAAATCAAGGCTTGGTAAGCTAGCTATTAAGGTGAAATGCTAATGTTAGTATTTGATTTGGTAATAATCTGTTTGGGGACAGCAGCAGTAAGGTGATTTTGGAAAATCGCCATAAATTATAGGAGTTGAATTAGAAGCTGAGTGAATTATGTCATTAAAGCTTGAAGAGTCTATTTTCTTAGAAAAGAAACTATAAAAACAAAAGAGTTACCGATCTTGAGATATTTGAAGCATTGTGGGGCTGAGTCATAATGACTGCTGGATTCCCTGTTCTGTTTTTAGAAAATCATTATAAATTGTACAAAAATGATTATAAGATAAAATTTATATGCTTAGACTCCTTAATGAGTATAGTTTCTAATGAGATCAAATACAACACATTTTGAATTCTGTAAAGTGAGAAATTGGATTCGTAGTGAAGAGTGGTCAGAATAGTCAAACAGTGAACAGGGGAAACTTTAAGAAAAATCTGGTATTGATTGGCCAAGCCTAAAATTCTGAAAATTTTATGGATGGAAGATATACGAGTCTATATTCAGGGAAAATTAACGGCAAGTGATTTGGAGTTTAGTAGCTCCAGTTATAAGTAATTTAGTAACTACTGCTCAGGAAAACAGCTCGTAGTGAATATGTGATTTTGTTGTAAACATTAATGAAAGTTTGCCGATGAATTATTTATTGATTAATATAAAGCTTACTATAATCTATGTGTGTGAAAGTCGGATCAATATATATATTATTCTGAAAGTAATACTTGAATAGTCGATTAATGACTATTTTAAATTTTGTTGAACTTAAGCTCAAGAGCAAGGGGGAACTAGATCCGATAAAGGGAAGGAAAAAGTAATTGAATAGCCGTTGAAGTCGTTCGACGACATTTGAGGTAAGTCTTCGAGTAATGACCCTACTTGAATTATATTGAAATGAATAGTCATACTATGACGGATAGTCGAACGTGCTTAGAGACTATCTTATAAAGCCAATTGAAATCATGCTCTTTGTGTGTGGCTACTGAGCCGAAATTTGAAAGGTTTAATAAATGTTTTGTGTTTGAGCCTTAGTAACGAAGAAATGATATGGATGTGTTATGATTATTGATATATGTGTGCATGAGCATTGGATTATATCCGGGCTAAGACCCGAAGGCAATTATGCGAGTTGATATATCCGGGCTATGACCCGAAGGCAATTATGCGAGATGATATATCCGGGCTAAGACCCGAAGGCAATTATGCGAGTTGATATATCCGGGCTAAGACCCGAAGGCAATTATGCGAGTTGATATATCCGGGCTATGACCCGAAGGCAATTATGCGAGATGATATATCCGGGCTAAGACCCGAAGGCAATTATGCGAGTTGATATATCTGGGCTAAGACCCGAAGGCAATTATGCGAGTTGATATATCCGGGCTATGACCCGAAGGCAATTATGCGAGATGATATATCCGGGCTAAGACCCGAAGGCAATTATGCGAGTTGATATGCCCGGGTTAAGACCCGAAGGCAAATGTGTTTGCGGCTATATTCGGTTAAATACCGAAGAAACTTGGGTTTGAATGTGAGCGTTTTGTGCTGTAACTAATTTAATAAATATGCTTGACCAACCCGAATGATAAGGTATGTTTGCATGTGCATTGGAAAAGTCAATTCGTTTTAAATAGTATTCGTGTGATCGGCTAACGAATTTTCGGCTTTTAGAAAGGTTGATACCTTGTGTATATATGTTGATGAAGTGTGAAGTAAGTATGATTATGAGAATGTGGGTTAATAAAGTGATTTAGTTAGCTATGTGAATGTAATACTGTAGTCAAAGCCGATTTCATTACTTGAGACTTACTAAGCTTAAAATGCTTACCCGGTTGCTTTGGCTCTCTGTTTTATAGATTTTGTTCGTCAGCTATCGGATTCGGGATCAGCGAAGTCGAAGTCATCTACACTATCAAAGCTCTTTTGGTACTCTTTTAGTTAAACTCTGGATATGGCATGTATAGGACTACCCCCTGTTGTTTAAGTTCTTATTGTGATGTATGTGTGTAAAGCCATGCGAAAATGGCTCGTAGAAGTGGAGTATGGCATTAGACCATTTGTGTTTATGTATGTATATATGGTTTCACGATGTGACTATGGTTTGAAATGGAAGTGTTGGGCTAATGATCAGCCATTGGAATGGCTAATTATGATCACATGTGGACCTATGTATGGCAAAACCCTAGTTGGTCCATGGTAACCACAAAATAGGTAAAGTTTACCTTGAAAACAGATGCTGACAGCAACAGTGGTGTAGATTTGAAAAATCACAAAATTCGTAGGAGTGGAATTAAATAGTGAATAAATTATGTAATCGAACCTTGATGAACCTACTTTCATATGGAAGTAACGAAACAATCATATGAACAGTACAGTAAGAGATATTCGGGTTCTTGTGGAACGGGGCCAGAACAGTTTCTGGATTCTCTGTTCCGCATTTGGAAATTCACTATAAATTGACCAGAGATAATTAGGGGTCATACTATATATGTATGGATTCCTCTCTGAGTCTAGTTTCCATAGAAACAAACGGCATCAGTATTGAAGCTCTGTGAAGAGAGATATCCCAGTCGTAATGGGAAAAGGTCAGTGTAGTCGACCCCTGTAGCATGGGAGACTTTGACTAATAAACTGTACTAATTGGCCTGACCAAAAATTCTAGAAAAAAATCCATAGGTGGGGACATGAGTCTAGTTTCAGGGAAAAATCACAAAACTGATTTTTGAGTTGTGAAACTCAAGATATGATTTTTGAAGCGACTAGTACTCAGACTGGGCAGTGTCTGGAAAAAAAAATTTTTTTTCAAAGTTTGTTAACATCTCGTGTCCGACTCCGGTGTCGGTCTCGGGTTCGGGGTGTTACAATTGATTGGTATCAGAGCTACGGTTTAGTCGATTCTAGGACTACCGTAATGTGTTGGGGTCTAGCTATACATGCCATTTTATGTGATTAATTGATAGTGTGGTGATTTCTGACATTTGCAAATGTGTTTATTTATAGTAATGGATCCCAATCCCGACCGAGTGGTAGCTGATGATCTTGAGAGTGTAGCGCCTGCTCCCGCACAAGGGACAGCGCCGGTGGACTCTCAACCTAATGCGAGTAACCCGAATGATGAAGCTAGACAAGCTTTTTATAGCGTGATGAATGATTGGTTCAACCAATACATTCGAACTAACACGGCTGTTCCACAACCTCCATTCCCGACAAATACTACCCCCGCACCTACAATACCTCCGGTAACTGACTAAATAAGGTCAAATAAGCCCCCAGTTGATAGAATCCAAAACATGGGGCTACTGAATTTAAAGCTACGGATAGCGACGATGCCGAGCAAGCTGAATTTTGGTTGGACAACACTATCCGAGTACTCGATGAGCTATCTTGTACACCCGATGAATGCCTAAAGTGTGCTATCTCCTTGCTACGTGATTCAGCCTACTATTGGTGGAGTACTCTGACTTCTGTCGTGCCCCGGGAGCAAGTAACTTGGGAGTTTTTCCAAACTGAGTTTCGGAAAAAGTATATCAGTCAGAGATTTGTTGATCAAAAACGGAAGGAATTTCTTGAGCTTAAGCAAGGTTCTATGTCAGTTACTGATTACGAGCGAAAATTTGTTAGACTTAGTAGATACGCTCGGGAATGTGTTTCGTCCGAGGCTGTCATGTGTAAACGCTTCGAAGATGGGCTGAATGAAGATATAAAAATGTTCGTTGGCATTCTTGAAATACGAGAGTTCGTAGTACTTGTCGAGCGAGCTTGTAAAGCCGAAGAGCTTAGAAAGGAAAAACAAAAGTTGATGTGGGAACTGGGGAGTTTCGTAAAAGATCCTCGGGAAAGTCTCTTCGACAGGCATCGAAGAAATTTCGAGATGATGTGGGCCGGTCTAGAGGCACTTCGGGCCTTTTTAGACGAGATCGTGATCGACCCCCTGTGGGTACACGAGGCACTTCGGTTGCCAGTGTTGGGAACGAACGTCGAGGCCGAACGGAATGTCGACATTGCGGTAAATGGCATTTGGGGAGTTGTAGATTCCATGACCGCTCCTGTTACAAGTGCGGATCAGTGGACCACTTCATTAAAGATTGCCCGAGGCTGTCTGAACAGAATGTAAATCAGAGTGGGAAACCGGGTGCTACCACTGCTCGAGGTAGACCATCTAGAAATACGGGCAATGCTAGTGGTGGTCAGAGAGGATCTAGAGATGCTACGACCAGATCCGAGGCTCGTGCACCTGCAAGAGCATATGCTATACGTGCCCGCGAGGATGCTTCTTCGCCTGATGTTATTACCGGTACTTTTACTCTCTTTGATACTAATGTAATTGCTTTGATTGACCCCGGTTCTACTCATTCTTACATATGTGAAACCTTAGCATCCAGTAAGACTTTACCTATTGAGTCTACTGAGTTTGTAATTCGGGTGTCAAATCCCTTGGGTCGTTACGTGCTTGTCGACAAAGTGTGTAAGAAATGTCCCCTAGCAATTCGAGGTTCCTGTTTTCCAGCGGACTTGATGCTTTTGCCGTTTGATGAATTTGATGTTATCCTTGGGTTGGATTGGTTGACCATGCATGATGCGGTTGTGAATTGCAAAAGCAAGACTATTGATTTGAGGTGTGCAAATAACGAAGTAATCCGAGTTGAGTCTACGGACTTGGATGGGTTGCCAGCTGTAATATCCTCAATGTTGGCCCAGAAATATGTAAGAAAAGGGTGCGAAGCATACCTTGCGTATGTACTGGATGACCAAGAACTAGAAAGGAAACCTGAATCTGTGCCGGTGGTTTGTGAATACCCGGATGTTTTTCCTGAAGAATTGCCGGGTTTACCACCTGTTCGGGAGATAGAGTTTGGTATTGAGCTTGCACCTGGGACTACGCCGATCTCGATAGCTCCGTATCATATGGCACCAACCGAGTTAAAAGAGTTGAAAGCTCAGCTCGGCCAAGTTTCTCACCTTGGGGTGCACCAGTATTGTTCGTGAAAAAGAAGGACGGAACCATGAGGTTGTGCATTGACTATCGTCAACTGAATAAAGTGACGATAAAGAATAAATATCCATTACCGCGTATCGATGATTTGTTTGATCAACTAAAGGGGGCCTCAGTGTTCTCAAAAATAGATTTGAGATCGGGTTATTATCAGTTGCGGATTCGAGATTCAGACGTACCCAAAACTGCTTTCAGAACGAGGTACGGTCACTACGAATTCTTAGTGATGCCGTTTGGGCTCACTAATGCCCCGGCAGTATTTATGGATTTGATGAATCGGATCTTCAGACCATATTTGGATCGGTTCATAGTTGTGTTCATTGATGACATCTTGGTCTATTCAAGAGATGAGACCGAACATGCTGAGCATCTGAGACTAGTGTTGCAAATTTTACGGGATAAGCAGTTATATGCTAAGTTCAGTAAGTGTGAGTTCTGGTTAAGAGAGGTTAGCTTCTTGGGTCATGTGGTATCCGCGTCGGGTATTCGAGTTGACCCGAACAAAATTTCAGCCATACTTGACTGGAAACCTCCGAGAAATGTTACTGAAGTTCGGAGCTTTTTGGGGCTCGCCGGTTATTACCGACGATTTGTGAAGGGTTTCTCGATGATAGCCACACCAATGACGAAGCTACTTCAAAAGGATGTTAGGTTCGAGTGGACGGAGAAATGTCAGAAAAGTTTCGACCAACTGAAAACTCATTTGACTGAAGCTCCAATTTTGGTGCAACCCGAATCAGGTAAAGAGTTTGTCATTTATAGTGACGCATCCCTACTTGGGTTGGGTTGCGTATTGATGCAAGAAGGTCGAGTCGTGGCCTATGCGTCGAGACAATTGAAGCCACACGAGAGGAATTATCCGACCCATGATCTCGAACTAGCTGCCATCGTGTTTGCTTTAAAAATATGGCGACATTATCTGTTTGGTGAGAAGTGCCATGTATTTTCGGATCACAAAAGTCTCAAATATTTGATGACTCAACGAGACTTGAATCTGGGACAAAGACGTTGGCTTGAGTTGTTGAAAGATTACGAGCTTGTCATTGATTACCACCCGGGAAAGGCTAACGTGGTTGCGGACGCCTTAAGCCGGAAGTCATTGTTTGCTTTGCGAGCGATGAACGTGCATTTGTCTGTTCTACCAGACAATGTGTTAGTAGCTGAATTAAAAGCTAAACCATTATTGACTCACCAAATTCGTGAAGCTCAGAAAGTCGATGATGAATTGGTTGCAAAACGGGCTAAGTGTTTTCCGAACGAGGGATCAGAGTTTCAAATTGATGACGATGATTGTTTGAGGTTCAGAAATCGGTTGTGTGTTCCAAGGAATTCGGAACTCATTTCGATGATTCTGAACGAAGCCCATTGTAGCCGAATGTCAATTCACCCGGGGAGTACGAAAATGTACAATGATTTGAAACATCAATTTTGGTGGCATGGTATGAAACGGGACATCTCTGACTTTGTTTCGAGATGTTTAATATGTCAACAAGTGAAAGCGGAACATCAAGTGCCTTCAGGATTACTCCAGCCGATCATGATACCCGAGTGGAAATGGGATCGAGTCACAATGGACTTTGTGTCCGGACTGCCCTTGTCAGCAAGTAAGAAGGATGCGATATGGGTTGTTGTTGATAGACTGACTAAGTTGGCTCATTTCATCCCCGTACGTACGGATTTTTCATTGGAGAAACTAGCTGAATTGTACGTTTATCAAATTGTGAGATTACACGGGGTACCTGTTTCTATCGTGTCGGATAGAGATCCGAGATTCACCTCACGATTTTGGAAGAAATTGCAAGAAGCTCTGGTTACCAAGCTGCATTTTAGCACTGCTTTTCACCCCCAAACCGATGGTCAATCCGAGAGGATAATTCAGATACTTGAGGATATGTTGAGATGTTGCATCCTCGAGTTCAGTAGTTCATGGGAACGGTATTTACCTTTGACTGAATTCGCTTACAACAATAGTTTTCAATCAAGTATTAAGATGGCACCCTACGAGGCTTTGTACGGTCGTAAATGCCGTACACCATTGTTTTGGACCGAGCTCGGTGAAAGTAAAATTTTCGGAGTTGATTTGATTAAAGATGCTGAACAGAAAGTAAAGGTAATCCGTGAAAGTCTGAAAGTAGCCACGGATCGTCAAAAGTCGTACGCAGATTTGAAACGAAAAGACATCGAGTATCAGGTGGGAGACAAAGTGTTCCTTAAGGTTTCACCTTGGAAAAAGATACTCAGGTTCGGCCGTAAGGGCAAGTTGAGCCCAAGATTCATTGGGCCGTATGAAGTATCCGAAAGAATTGGTCCAGTGGCATATAGATTGATTTTACCCCCTGAACTTGAAAGGATTCACAATGTTTTTCATGTTTCGATGCTTCGACGTTATAGATCCGATCCGTCACATGTGATTAATCCCTCGGAAGTTGAAATTCAATCTGACTTGAGTTATGAAGAAGAACCGATTCGTATCCTAGCTCGTGAAGTGAAAGAGTTGCGAAACAGAAGGGTTCCGTTAGTTAAGGTGTTATGGCTCAAACACGGGATCGAGGAAGCTACTTGGGAAACTGAGAGCTCGATGAAAGAACGATACCCAAACCTATTCACCGGTAAGATTTTCGGGGACGAAAATTTCTTAAGTGGGGGAGAGTTGTGACAGCCCAAACTGACCCTAGTCGGGAAGTGGTTTCGGGACTGCTAAACCGAGTCTTATAAATAATTAAAAGTTATATTCTGTGTTTATGGTGTGAGTAAATGCATGTGTGAAAGTTTCATGCATTAATTTGATCATCTTTATGTGAATTTTTTTTATATGGACTTATATGAAACTTTGTTGGAAAGTGAGAGGCTAATTTACAATGGTCTAATAGTACATGCATTGAAAGGAGTGGTTTTGCATGTCAATTTACCCATGTTAAATATAGTGGCCGGCCAAGGAAAGAATATGCTCCACTAATTCAAAAATTAAAATAATTTTGTATTAACAAATGATTTAATAATTGAAATAAAAGGAATTAAATAAAAGAGAAGAAGGAGGATGGTGTTCATCTTCTTCTCATACCTCCCTCAAGCCGAAACAAGGAGAAAAAAAGGAAGGGGAAAACTTACCTAGAGCAATTCGGCATTCATCTTTAGCTATTAGGAGGTAAGCTTTGAATTTGTTGATTTGGCTTTATAATATGCTAAGTTAAATGGTGGATGCACTCTTGGTAATGTCAAGAAAGTTGAGATTTCTTATGGTGAATTGAGCAATATGCCAAATGATTAAGTGTTGGAATTAGGGGTTATCTCATGTTGTATGGAACAATGGGAGAGTGACTAGAATGGGGTAAAGATTTTTGGATGAGTGGCTTAGAGGAGCCTAGTACATTCGGTCAAAGATTGAGCCTATATAGAATGTAAATTTCTTCCTCTATGATTATGTTCCTTGCATGTTAAATGGTTCTTGATAGGACCAAAGGATTGATCAATAGGCATTAAAAGGCTAAATGTGTGAATTTAAGGTATAAGAACCTATAGGTAATTACATAGGTAATGTTGGAAATTAATGTAGTGTATTCGGCCATGTAGAGTATATCCTAGAGATATTATGTTTAATTCTCTATAATCGGCTAAATGAGTGATAATGGGTTATAATGTTGAATTGAATTATATGTATAAGTGGTTAGCAAAGTGATTAAACTACCGAATTTAATTAGTAAATGTGTTCTAAGCTTGATGAATTTTGAGATGCGATTGGGAGTAAATTTGTCATGAGCATACTTTGTTAATAATAAATATGATAAATGTATATATATATAGCTGAATGTGATATGTGTGAATTATATGTTAAATCAAGGCTTGGTAAGCTAGCTATTAAGGTGAAATGCTAATGTTAGTATTTGATTGGTAATAATCTGTTTGGGGACAGCAGCAGTAAGGTGATTTGGAAAATCGCCATAAATTATAGGAGTTGAATTAGAAGCTGAGTGAATTATGTCATTAAAGCTTGAAGAGTCTATTTTCTTAGAAAAGAAACTATAAAAACAAAAGAGTTACTGATCTTGAGATATTTGAAGCATTGTGGGGCTGAGTCATAATGACTGCTGGATTCCCTGTTCTGTTTTTAGAAAATCATTATAAATTGTACAAAAATGATTATAAGATAAAATTTATATGCTTAGACTCCTTAATGAGTCTAGTTTCTAATGAGATCAAATACAACACATTTTGAATTCTGTAAAGTGAGAAATTGGATTCGTAGTGAAGAGTGGTCAGAATAGTCAAACAGTGAACAGGGGAAACTTTAAGAAAAATCTGGTATTGATTGGCCAAGCCTAAAATTCTGAAAATTTTATGGATGGAAGATATACGAGTCTATATTCAGGGAAAATTAACGGCAAGTGATTTGGAGTTTAGTAGCTCCAGTTATAAGTAATTTAGTAACTACTGCTCAGGAAAACAGCTCGTAGTGAATATGTGATTTTGTTGTAAACATTAATGAAAGTTTGCCGATGAATTATTTATTGATTAATATAAAGCTTACTATAATCTATGTGTGTGAAAGTCGGATCAATATATATATTATTCTGAAGTAATACTTGAATAGTCGATTAATGACTATTTTAAATTTTGTTGAACTTAAGCTCAAGAGCAAGGGGGAACTAGATCCGATAAAGGGAAGGAAAAAGTAATTGAATAGCCGTTGAAGTCGTTCGACGACATTTGAGGTAAGTCTTCGAGTAATGACCCTACTTGAATTATATTGAAATGAATAGTCATACTATGACGGATAGTCGAACGTGCTTAGAGACTATCTTATAAAGCCAATTGAAATCATGCTCTTTGTGTGTGGCTACTGAGCCGAAATTTGAAAGGTTTAATAAATGTTTTGTGTTTGAGCCTTAGTAACGAAGAAATGATATGGATGTGTTATGATTATTGATATATGTGTGCATGAGCATTGGATTATATCCGGGCTAAGACCCGAAGGCAATTATGCGAGTTGATATATCCGGGCTATGACCGAAGGCAATTATGCGAGATGATATATCCGGGCTAAGACCCGAAGGCAATTATGCGAGTTGATATATCCGGGCTAAGACCCGAAGGCAATTATGCGAGTTGATATATCCGGGCTATGACCCGAAGGCAATTATGCGAGATGATATATCCGGGCTAAGACCCGAAGGCAATTATGCGAGTTGATATATCCGGGCTAAGACCCGAAGGCAATTATGCGAGTTGATATATCCGGGCTATGACCCGAAGGCAATTATGCGAGATGATATATCCGGGCTAAGACCCGAAGGCAATTATGCGAGTTGATATGCCCGGGTTAAGACCCGAAGGCAAATGTGTTTGCGGCTATATTCGGTTAAATACCGAAGAAACTTGGGTTTGAATGTGAGCGTTTTGTGCTGTAACTAATTTAATAAATATGCTTGACCAACCCGAATGATAAGGTATGTTTGCATGTGCATTGGAAAGTCAATTCGTTTTAAATAGTATTCGTGCGATCGGCTAACGAATTTTCGGCTTTTAGAAAGGTTGATACCTTGTGTATATATGTTGATGAAGTGTGAAGTAAGTATGATTATGAGAATGTGGGTTAATAAAGTGATTTAGTTAGCTATGTGAATGTAATACTGTAGTCAAAGCCGATTTCATTACTTGAGACTTACTAAGCTTAAAATGCTTACCCGGTTGCTTTGGCTCTCTGTTTTATAGATTTTGTTCGTCAGCTATCGGATTCGGGATCAGCGAAGTCGAAGTCATCTACACTATCAAAGCTCTTTTGGTACTCTTTTAGTTAAACTCTGGATATGGCATGTATAGGACTACCCCTGTTGTTTAAGTTCTTATTGTGATGTATGTGTGTAAAGCCATGCGAAAATGGCTCGTAGAAGTGGAGTATGGCATTAGACCATTTGTGTTTATGTATGTATATATGGTTTCACGATGTGACTATGGTTTGAAATGGAAGTGTTGGGCTAATGATCAGCCATTGGAATGGCTAATTATGATCACATGTGGACCTATGTATGGCAAAACCCTAGTTGGTCCATGGTAACCACAAAATAGGTAAAGTTTACCTTGAAACAGATGCTGACAGCAACAGTGGTGTAGATTTGAAAAATCACAAAAATTCGTAGGAGTGGAATTAAATAGTGAATAAATTATGTAATCGAACCTTGATGAACCTACTTTCATATGGAAGTAACGAAACAATCATATGAACAGTACAGTAAGAGATATTCGGGTTCTTGTGGAACGGGGCCAGAACAGTTTCTGGATTCTCTGTTCCGCCTTTGGAAATTCACTATAAATTGACCAGAGATAATTAGGGGTCATACCATATATGTATGGATTCCTCTCTGAGTCTAGTTTCCATGGAAACAAACGGCATCAGTATTGAAGCTCTGTGAAGAGAGATATCCCAGTCGTAATGGGAAAAGGTCAGTGTAGTCGACCCCTGTAGCATGGGAGACTTTGACTAATAAACTGTACTAATTGGCCCGACCAAAAATTCTAGAAAAAAATCCATAGGTGGGGACATGAGTCTAGTTTCAGGGAAAAATCACAAAACTGATTTTTGAGTTGTGAAACTCAAGATATGATTTTTGAAGCGACTAGTACTCAGACTGGGCAGTGTCTGGAAAAAAAATTTTTTTTCAAAGTTTGTTAACATCTCGTGTCCGACTCCGGTGTCGGTCTCGGGTTCGGGGTGTTACAATTGATTGGTATCAGAGCTACGGTTTAGTCGATTCTAGGACTACCGTAATGTGTTGGGGTCTAGCTATACATGCCATTTTATGTGATTAATTGATAGTGTGGTGATTTCTGACATTTGCAAATGTGTTTATTTATAGTAATGGATCCCAATCCCGACCGAGTGGTAGCTGATGATCTTGAGAGTGTAGCGCCTGCTCCCGCACAAGGGACAGCGCCGGTGGACTCTCAACCTAATGCGAGTAACCCGAATGATGAAGCTAGACAAGCTTTTATAGCGTGATGAATGATTGGTTCAACCAATACATTCGAACTAACACGGCTGTTCCACAACCTCCATTCCCGACAAATACTACCCCCGCACCTACAATACCTCCGGTAACTGACTAAATAAGGTCAAATAAGCCCCCAGTTGATAGAATCCAGAAACATGGGGCTACTGAATTTAAAGCTACGGATAGCGACGATGCCGAGCAAGCTGAATTTTGGTTGGACAACACTATCCGAGTACTCGATGAGCTATCTTGTACACCCGATGAATGCCTAAAGTGTGCTATCTCCTTGCTACGTGATTCAGCCTACTATTGGTGGAGTACTCTGACTTCTGTCGTGCCCCGGGAGCAAGTAACTTGGGAGTTTTTCCAAACTGAGTTTCGGAAAAAGTATATCAGTCAGAGATTTGTTGATCAAAAACGGAAGGAATTTCTTGAGCTTAAGCAAGGTTCTATGTCAGTTACTGATTACGAGCGAAAATTTGTTAGACTTAGTAGATACGCTCGGGAATGTTTTCGTCCGAGGCTGTCATGTGTAAACGCTTCGAAGATGGGCTGAATGAAGATATAAAAATGTTCGTTGGCATTCTTGAAATACGAGAGTTCGTAGTACTTGTCGAGCGAGCTTGTAAAGCCGAAGAGCTTAGAAAGGAAAAACAAAAGTTGATGTGGGAACTGGGGAGTTTCGTAAAAGATCCTCGGGAAAGTCTCTTCGACAGGCATCGAAGAAATTTCGAGATGATGTGGGCCGGTCTAGAGGCACTTCGGGCCTTTTTAGACGAGATCGTGATCGACCCCCTGTGGGTACACGAGGCACTTCGGTTGCCAGTGTTGGGAACGAACGTCGAGGCCGAACGGAATGTCGACATTGCGGTAAATGGCATTTGGGGAGTTGTAGATTCCATGACCGCTCCTGTTACAAGTGCGGATCAGTGGACCACTTCATTAAAGATTGCCCGAGGCTGTCTGAACAGAATGTAAATCAGAGTGGGAAACCGGGTGCTACCACTGCTCGAGGTAGACCATCTAGAAATACGGGCAATGCTAGTGGTGGTCAGAGAGGATCTAGAGATGCTACGACCAGATCCGAGGCTCGTGCACCTGCAAGAGCATATGCTATACGTGCCCGCGAGGATGCTTCTTCGCCTGATGTTATTACCGGTACTTTTACTCTCTTTGATACTAATGTAATTGCTTTGATTGACCCCGGTTCTACTCATTCTTACATATGTGAAACCTTAGCATCCAGTAAGACTTTACCTATTGAGTCTACTGAGTTTGTAATTCGGGTGTCAAATCCCTTGGGTCGTTACGTGCTTGTCGACAAAGTGTGTAAGAAATGTCCCCTAGCAATTCGAGGTTCCTGTTTTCCAGCGGACTTGATGCTTTTGCCGTTTGATGAATTTGATGTTATCCTTGGGTTGGATTGGTTGACCGTGCATGATGCGGTTGTGAATTGCAAAAGCAAGACTATTGATTTGAGGTGTGCAAATAACGAAGTAATCCGAGTTGAGTCTACGGACTTGGATGGGTTGCCAGCTGTAATATCCTCAATGTTGGCCCAGAAATATGTAAGAAAAGGGTGCGAAGCATACCTTGCGTATGTACTGGATGACCAAGAACTAGAAAGGAAACCTGAATCTGTGCCGGTGGTTTGTGAATACCCGGATGTTTTTCCTGAAGAATTGCCGGGTTTACCACCTGTTCGGGAGATAGAGTTTGGTATTGAGCTTGCACCTGGGACTACGCCGATCTCGATAGCTCCGTATCATATGGCACCAACCGAGTTAAAAGAGTTGAAAGCTCAGCTCGGCCAAGTTTCTCACCTTGGGGTGCACCAGTATTGTTCGTGAAAAAGAAGGACGGAACCATGAGGTTGTGCATTGACTATCGTCAACTGAATAAAGTGACGATAAAGAATAAATATCCATTACCGCGTATCGATGATTTGTTTGATCAACTAAAGGGGGCCTCAGTGTTCTCAAAATAGATTTGAGATCGGGTTATTATCAGTTGCGGATTCGAGATTCAGACGTACCCAAAACTGCTTTCAGAACGAGGTACGGTCACTACGAATTCTTAGTGATGCCGTTTGGGCTCACTAATGCCCCGGCAGTATTTATGGATTTGATGAATCGGATCTTCAGACCATATTTGGATCGGTTCATAGTTGTGTTCATTGATGACATCTTGGTCTATTCAAGAGATGAGACCGAACATGCTGAGCATCTGAGACTAGTGTTGCAAATTTTACGGGATAAGCAGTTATATGCTAAGTTCAGTAAGTGTGAGTTCTGGTTAAGAGAGGTTAGCTTCTTGGGTCATGTGGTATCCGCGTCGGGTATTCGAGTTGACCCGAACAAAATTTCAGCCATACTTGACTGGAAACCTCCGAGAAATGTTACTGAAGTTCGGAGCTTTTTGGGGCTCGCCGGTTATTACCGACGATTTGTGAAGGGTTTCTCGATGATAGCCACACCAATGACGAAGCTACTTCAAAAGGATGTTAGGTTCGAGTGGACGGAGAAATGTCAGAAAAGTTTCGACCAACTGAAAACTCATTTGACTGAAGCTCCAATTTTGGTGCAACCCGAATCAGGTAAAGAGTTTGTCATTTATAGTGACGCATCCCTACTTGGGTTGGGTTGCGTATTGATGCAAGAAGGTCGAGTCGTGGCCTATGCGTCGAGACAATTGAAGCCACACGAGAGGAATTATCCGACCCATGATCTCGAACTAGCTGCCATCGTGTTTGCTTTAAAAATATGGCGACATTATCTGTTTGGTGAGAAGTGCCATGTATTTTCGGATCACAAAAGTCTCAAATATTTGATGACTCAACGAGACTTGAATCTGGGACAAAGACGTTGGCTTGAGTTGTTGAAAGATTACGAGCTTGTCATTGATTACCACCCGGGAAAGGCTAACGTGGTTGCGGACGCCTTAAGCCGGAAGTCATTGTTTGCTTTGCGAGCGATGAACGTGCATTTGTCTGTTCTACCAGACAATGTGTTAGTAGCTGAATTAAAAGCTAAACCATTATTGACTCACCAAATTCGTGAAGCTCAGAAAGTCGATGATGAATTGGTTGCAAAACGGGCTAAGTGTTTTCCGAACGAGGGATCAGAGTTTCAAATTGATGACGATGATTGTTTGAGGTTCAGAAATCGGTTGTGTGTTCCAAGGAATTCGGAACTCATTTCGATGATTCTGAACGAAGCCCATTGTAGCCGAATGTCAATTCACCCGGGGAGTACGAAAATGTACAATGATTTGAAACATCAATTTTGGTGGCATGGTATGAAACGGGACATCTCTGACTTTGTTTCGAGATGTTTAATATGTCAACAAGTGAAAGCGGAACATCAAGTGCCTTCAGGATTACTCCAGCCGATCATGATACCCGAGTGGAAATGGGATCGAGTCACAATGGACTTTGTGTCCGGACTGCCCTTGTCAGCAAGTAAGAAGGATACGATATGGGTTGTTGTTGATAGACTGACTAAGTTGGCTCATTTCATCCCCGTACGTACGGATTTTTCATTGGAGAAACTAGCTGAATTGTACGTTTATCAAATTGTGAGATTACACGGGGTACCTGTTTCTATCGTGTCGGATAGAGATCCGAGATTCACCTCACGATTTTGGAAGAAATTGCAAGAAGCTCTGGTTACCAAGCTGCATTTTAGCACTGCTTTTCACCCCCAAACCGATGGTCAATCCGAGAGGATAATTCAGATACTTGAGGATATGTTGAGATGTTGCATCCTCGAGTTCAGTAGTTCATGGGAACGGTATTTACCTTTGACTGAATTCGCTTACAACAATAGTTTTCAATCAAGTATTAAGATGGCACCCTACGAGGCTTTGTACGGTCGTAAATGCCGTACACCATTGTTTTGGACCGAGCTCGGTGAAAGTAAAATTTTCGGAGTTGATTTGATTAAAGATGCTGAACAGAAAGTAAAGGTAATCCGTGAAAGTCTGAAAGTAGCCACGGATCGTCAAAAGTCGTACGCAGATTTGAAACGAAAAGACATCGAGTATCAGGTGGGAGACAAAGTGTTCCTTAAGGTTTCACCTTGGAAAAAGATACTCAGGTTCGGCCGTAAGGGCAAGTTGAGCCCAAGATTCATTGGGCCGTATGAAGTATCCGAAAGAATTGGTCCAGTGGCATATAGATTGATTTTACCCCCTGAACTTGAAAGGATTCACAATGTTTTTCATGTTTCGATGCTTCGACGTTATAGATCCGATCCGTCACATGTGATTAATCCCTCGGAAGTTGAAATTCAATCTGACTTGAGTTATGAAGAAGAACCGATTCGTATCCTAGCTCGTGAAGTGAAAGAGTTGCGAAACAGAAGGGTTCCGTTAGTTAAGGTGTTATGGCTCAAACACGGGATCGAGGAAGCTACTTGGGAAACTGAGAGCTCGATGAAAGAACGATACCCAAACCTATTCACCGGTAAGATTTTCGGGGACGAAAATTTCTTAAGTGGGGGAGAGTTGTGACAGCCCAAAACTGACCCTAGTCGGGAAGTGGTTTCGGGACTGCTAAACCGAGTCTTATAAATAATTAAAAGTTATATTCTGTGTTTATGGTGTGAGTAAATGCATGTGTGAAAGTTTCATGCATTAATTTGATCATCTTTATGTGAATTTTTTTTATATGGACTTATATGAAACTTTGTTGGAAAGTGAGAGGCTAATTTACAATGGTCTAATAGTACATGCATTGAAAGGAGTGGTTTTGCATGTCAATTTACCCATGTTAAATATAGTGGCCGGCCAAGGAAAGAATATGCTCCACTAATTCAAAAATTAAAATAATTTTGTATTAACAAATGATTTAATAATTGAAATAAAAGGAATTAAATAAAAGAGAAGAAGGAGGATGGTGTTCATCTTCTTCTCATACCTCCCTCAAGCCGAAACAAGGAGAAAAAAAGGAAGGGGAAAACTTACCTAGAGCAATTCGGCATTCATCTTTAGCTATTAGGAGGTAAGCTTTGAATTTGTTGATTTGGCTTTATAATATGCTAAGTTAAATGGTGGATGCACTCTTGGTAATGTCAAGAAAGTTGAGATTTCTTATGGTGAATTGAGCAATATGCCAAATGATTAAGTGTTGGAATTAGGGGTTATCTCATGTTGTATGGAACAATGGGAGAGTGACTAGAATGGGGTAAAGATTTTTGGATGAGTGGCTTAGAGGAGCCTAGTACATTCGGTCAAAGATTGAGCCTATATAGAATGTAAATTTCTTCCTCTATGATTATGTTCCTTGCATGTTAAATGGTTCTTGATAGGACCAAAGGATTGATCAATAGGCATTAAAAGGCTAAATGTGTGAATTTAAGGTATAAGAACCTATAGGTAATTACATAGGTAATGTTGGAAATTAATGTAGTGTATTCGGCCATGTAGAGTATATCCTAGAGATATTATGTTTAATTCTCTATAATCGGCTAAATGAGTGATAATGGGTTATAATGTTGAATTGAATTATATGTATAAGTGGTTAGCAAAGTGATTAAACTACCGAATTTAATTAGTAAATGTGTTCTAAGCTTGATGAATTTTGAGATGCGATTGGGAGTAAATTTGTCATGAGCATACTTTGTTAATAATAAATATGATAAATGTATATATATATAGCTGAATGTGATATGTGTGAATTATATGTTAAATCAAGGCTTGGTAAGCTAGCTATTAAGGTGAAATGCTAATGTTAGTATTTGATTTGGTAATAATCTGTTTGGGGACAGCAGCAGTAAGGTGATTTTGGAAAATCGCCATAAATTATAGGAGTTGAATTAGAAGCTGAGTGAATTATGTCATTAAAGCTTGAAGAGTCTATTTTCTTAGAAAAGAAACTATAAAAACAAAAGAGTTACCGATCTTGAGATATTTGAAGCATTGTGGGGCTGAGTCATAATGACTGCTGGATTCCCTGTTCTGTTTTTAGAAACTCATTATAAATTGTACAAAAATGATTATAAGATAAAATTTATATGCTTAGACTCCTTAATGAGTCTAGTTTCTAATGAGATCAAATACAACACATTTTGAATTCTGTAAAGTGAGAAATTGGATTCGTAGTGAAGAGTGGTCAGAATAGTCAAACAGTGAACAGGGGAAACTTTAAGAAAAATCTGGTATTGATTGGCCAAGCCTAAAATTCTGAAAATTTTATGGATGGAAGATATACGAGTCTATATTCAGGGAAAATTAACGGCAAGTGATTTGGAGTTTAGTAGCTCCAGTTATAAGTAATTTAGTAACTACTGCTCAGGAAAACAGCTCGTAGTGAATATGTGATTTTGTTGTAAACATTAATGAAAGTTTGCCGATGAATTATTTATTGATTAATATAAAGCTTACTATAATCTATGTGTGTGAAAGTCGGATCAATATATATATTATTCTGAAAGTAATACTTGAATAGTCGATTAATGACTATTTTAAATTTTGTTGAACTTAAGCTCAAGAGCAAGGGGGAACTAGATCCGATAAAGGGAAGGAAAAAGTAATTGAATAGCCGTTGAAGTCGTTCGACGACATTTGAGGTAAGTCTTCGAGTAATGACCCTACTTGAATTATATTGAAATGAATAGTCATACTATGACGGATAGTCGAACGTGCTTAGAGACTATCTTATAAAGCCAATTGAAATCATGCTCTTTGTGTGTGGCTACTGAGCCGAAATTTGAAAGGTTTAATAAATGTTTTGTGTTTGAGCCTTAGTAACGAAGAAATGATATGGATGTGTTATGATTATTGATATATGTGTGCATGAGCATTGGATTATATCCGGGCTAAGACCCGAAGGCAATTATGCGAGTTGATATATCCGGGCTATGACCCGAAGGCAATTATGCGAGATGATATATCCGGGCTAAGACCCGAAGGCAATTATGCGAGTTGATATATCCGGGCTAAGACCCGAAGGCAATTATGCGAGTTGATATATCCAGGCTATGACCCGAAGGCAATTATGCGAGATGATATATCCGGGCTAAGACCCGAAGGCAATTATGCGAGTTGATATATCCGGGCTAAGACCCGAAGGCAATTATGCGAGTTGATATATCCGGGCTATGACCCGAAGGCAATTATGCGAGATGATATATCCGGGCTAAGACCCGAAGGCAATTATGCGAGTTGATATGCCCGGGTTAAGACCCGAAGGCAAATGTGTTTGCGGCTATATTCGGTTAAATACCGAAGAAACTTGGGTTTGAATGTGAGCGTTTTGTGCTGTAACTAATTTAATAAATATGCTTGACCAACCCGAATGATAAGGTATGTTTGCATGTGCATTGGAAAAGTCAATTCGTTTTAAATAGTATTCGTGCGATCGGCTAACGAATTTTCGGCTTTTAGAAAGGTTGATACCTTGTGTATATATGTTGATGAAGTGTGAAGTAAGTATGATTATGAGAATGTGGGTTAATAAAGTGATTTAGTTAGCTATGTGAATGTAATACTGTAGTCAAAGCCGATTTCATTACTTGAGACTTACTAAGCTTAAAATGCTTACCCGGTTGCTTTGGCTCTCTGTTTTATAGATTTTGTTCGTCAGCTATCGGATTCGGGATCAGCGAAGTCGAAGTCATCTACACTATCAAAGCTCTTTTGGTACTCTTTTAGTTAAACTCTGGATATGGCATGTATAGGACTACCCCCTGTTGTTTAAGTTCTTATTGTGATGTATGTGTGTAAAGCCATGCGAAAATGGCTCGTAGAAGTGGAGTATGGCATTAGACCATTTGTGTTTATGTATGTATATATGGTTTCACGATGTGACTATGGTTTGAAATGGAAGTGTTGGGCTAATGATCAGCCATTGGAATGGCTAATTATGATCACATGTGGACCTATGTATGGCAAAACCCTAGTTGGTCCATGGTAACCACAAAATAGGTAAAGTTTACCTTGAAAACAGATGCTGACAGTAACAGTGGTGTAGATTTGAAAAATCACAAAAATTCGTAGGAGTGGAATTAAATAGTGAATAAATTATGTAATCGAACCTTGATGAACCTACTTTCATATGGAAGTAACAAAACAATCATATGAACAGTACAGTAAGAGATATTCGGGTTCTTGTGGAACGGGGCCAGAACAGTTTCTGGATTCTCTGTTCCGCCTTTGGAAATTCACTATAAATTGACCAGAGATAATTAGGGGTCATACCATATATGTATGGATTCCTCTCTGAGTCTAGTTTCCATAGAAACAAACGGCATCAGTATTGAAGCTCTGTGCAGAGAGATATCCCAGTCATAATGGGAAAAGGTCAGTGAGGTCGACCCCTGTAGCATGGGAGATTTTGACTAATAAACTGTACTAATTGGCCCGACCAAAAATTCTAGAAAAAAATCCATAGGTGGGGACATGAGTCTAGTTTCAGGGAAAAATCACAAAACTGATTTTTGAGTTGTGAAACTCAAGATATGATTTTTGAAGCGACTAGTACTCAGACTGGGCAGTGTCTGGAAAAAAAAATTTTTTTTCAAAGTTTGTTAACATCTCGTTCCGACTCCGGTGTCGGTCTCGGGTTCGGGGTGTTACACCATCCCTTTACCGAATACGCACATCTCATAGATTGCTCTCGTATGCATCACATAACTACCTTATGATTTAGTGCAAATCAAGCTCACATATAAACTTGGAGTACATACCTATTTAACCTTTCGCATTGAATATATTTATAAGCAATTCTTATTACGAAGTCTTACCCGGACATAATCTCCACACGAAGTTATCGGGTCTTACCCGGAAAAAATCCCCACACGTAGTCATCGGGTCTTTAGAGCTCGGATATAGTACGAGCACGAAGCTTACGGACATTAATCAGTGATAATATTCTCGCATAAAGCCTGCGGGGTTTTAACCCGGATATAGTACTGACACAAATGCCCTTCGGGACTTATCACATTTATACACTTTCACATCCATCACGTTGGCCACTCGGCCCTGTCACATATATATACTTTCACATTCATCACATCGGCCATTAGGCCTTATCACATATATACACTTTCACATTCATCACATCGGCCATTAGGCCCTATCACATATATATACACTTTCACATTCATCACATCGGCCATTAGACCCTATCACATATATATACACTTTCACATTCATCACATCGGCCATTAGGCCTTATCACATATATATACACTTTCACATTCATCACATCGGCCATTAGGCCCTATCACATATATATACACTTTCACATTCATCACATCGGTATATACACTTTCACATTCATCACATCGGCCATTAGGCCTTATCACGTATATATACACTTTCACATTCATCACATCGGCCATAGGCCTTATCACATCTATACACTTTCACGTTCATCACATCGGCCATTAGGCCTTACTATCATTTCATATTCGAATACTCATAAACTTACAATACCACGATTTAGAATTCAAGTATGGGTTTAATCAATAGCTTAGGAGCAACTAAAACAAGTTTATCAAGGTTCACAACATAATCTCAAATTCAGCACAAGCTGTTTTTCCTGAGCAATAGTCACTAAATTATTTATAACTGGAGCTACAAAACTCCAAATCACTTTCTGTTAATTTTTCCTGAATATAGACTCGTATATCTTCCATCCATAAAATTTCCAGAATTTTAGGTTTGGCCAATCAATACCAGATTTTTCTTAAAGTTTCCCCTGTTTCACTGTTTGACTAATCTGACCACTCTTCACTACGAATCAAATTTCTCATTTTACAGAATTCGAAATGTGTTGTATTTGATTTCATTTGAAACTAGACTCATTAAGGAGTCTAAGAATATAAATTTTATCTTATAACCATTTTTTTACAATTTATAATGATTTTCTAAAAACAGAACAGAGGATTACAGTGTCATTCTGCGCTGTCTCACACAACTTTAAGTATCTCATTATCGGAAATTCCTTTGCTTACACGGTTTCTTTTATAAGAAACTAGACTCATTAAGATTTAATTTCATGTCTCATTCAGCCTCTAATTCAAGTCCATGAATTTATGGTGATTTTCTAAAGTCACGTTACTGCTGCTGTCCAAAGCAGACTATTTCAAATTACCCTTAAATTCCCAAGCTCAAACACTTAAGAACTTACCATTTGAGCTTAGAACATATCATGGCCACATCTTATCTTATTAAATCAATTCATCATGTCCTATTATAATTGAATTTACTCAACGTTTAAACACTTAAAACTTACCTCGGATGTTGTTGAACGATTTCGGCGGCTATTCGATCACTTTTTCCTTTCCTTTATCCAACTTTGGTCCTCTAAGCTCTTGAGCTTAATTAAGCAAGTAGAAGACCGAATGCCTAGCTTCTTCCCTCCTCCTCTCAATCCGGCCAAGAAGAACCAAAGAAGACAACTTGTTTCCTTTCCTCCTTAGAACATTCGGCCAAAGATGTTCAAGGATGAACACTTTTTTTTCTTTGTTTCCTTTCTTCCATTCACGGCAAAGGGGGGGCATGGATGAGACCATTTTTTTTCATCACTCCACCTTTTTGCATTACTTTAATCCTAACCCTTTTTTTTATTCTTTCTAACATAACTCACTAACACAACATGTTTGCAACATGTTTCCACCCATAGCATGGCCAGCCACTATGCTTTAATTTTGGGTAATTTGACATGCAAACCCATCATTTCACAACATGCATTATTAGGCCACTTTACACTTGCCTAGCACATTTCCAAATTTTCTCACATAAGTCCTATTTGATAAAATTCACTTACTATTAACAAAATTCAAACATGAAATTTTCACACATGCATATGTACATATAATGAGCATCAACTATGACGGTTAATTATCTTTATAACTCGGTTTAGTGGTCCCGAAACCACTTTCCAACTAGGGTCACTTTAGGGGTGTTACAATGTTAAACTTTGTGATATTTTGAATCAAAGGTAATCACTTAGATGAGGGGAGACACCTATATTTTCGTGATAAAATGCTCAACTTGGAATGTTTGAAACTTTGATGTCCTTCTAGTTGAATTCTCAATGTATGATTACTTATGGTTTATTTTGAGATTTTATTGATAGGGGTTATAAGTTGAGAAGAATTTATTTTGATTGTGAGTTGAGGATTTTGCTTGAGGACAAGCAAACGCTTAAGTGTGGAGGTATTTGATAACTCGTAATTTATACATATTTTTATCCCACGCTTAGGAAATTTATGGATGAATTCTCCTTAGATTTGGTGAATTCGATGCTCTTAATCTTTTAATTTCATGTTTTATACTTAGGTGAGCATAGGAGAGTAAAAAGAGCAAGAAACATGCTGAAAATAGAGAAAATGGACCAACATGGGAAATCAAAATGGCCTGGACTTCCTCACACGGGTAAGCCACACGGTCATGTCCATTTGGCAGAATCGAAGCACGACTTACACGGGTAGACCACATGACCATGCCTATGTAACAGCCTTGAACACGGATTGTAGAAATCGTACACGGGCGTGTCACATGGGCGAGTCCCTGTCGAGCCTAAGTTAACTTCTATTTAGAAAAGGCCACTCTTGAGGGCTTTTAGGCATTCTAAAGCCTATTGAAACACCTGAGGATGCACTTAGAAGGGGGACACGAGTAGGAGGCAAGGAATTACTCAAAGAAAGCTGATTGATCCATCTCAAAAACTGGATTCAACGTAAAGACTGAAGCTCTCCCTACAATTTCCTTCAGAAGTTTTGGGTTTTCTTTATGTTTTGTTATCTTTATTATTTTGAGATGTTTTCTTTCATAATTATGAACTAAACCCCCTAAATACCTAAAGGGAATGAAACCTAAGACGGATTTTGTTATTATTATCAGAATTGCATGATAAATATTTGACTTGTTCTTAATTATGTGTTCTTAATTCTTGTTTTAATATTCCAGGATATTGATTCAAGTTAATGCGCTTTTTCAGAGGAGCAAAAGTCCCTATCTAAGAGTAAATTTCTCGTAATTAAGCAGAGTTGATTGCATGCCTAGAGATAGGGTGACAAGATTTTGCCGAATTAGGGTGAAACTTAATAAGGGAGTCCATATATCGAGTTAATGCAACACTAGGGTGTTAATTAGAAAGAGATTTCAATTAATCAACCTAGGGTTAGACGTTATTAGTCTCGAGAGAGATAATAATATAACTTAGGGATTTTTACGGATCAAGTCAAATGAATAAATCGTCTGATTCACAGTCAAATAACAAGTGAAGTCTAGGTGGATTTTTCCTTGGGTATTGTCTTAATCAATCGAGTTTTCCCAAAAGCTTTTCCCTAATTTTCTCTCTGTGCACTCTTAGTTTAGTTAATTAGTTTAGATAAACAAATCCCTTAATTTTTAGGCTAGATAATAAAAAGAAAGTAATTACTAGTACTCTTGGTTCCTTTGGGTTCGACAATCCGGTCTTGCTAAAGCTATACTATTGTTCGATAGTGTAACACCCCTATCCCGTAACCGTCACCGGAAGGTGAGGGGCATTACCGGACTTGTAACTAATGCCAGATCAGTAAAATTTTGAACATTTTCTTGGAGTAAAGATCATTCAATTGGATAATTGCTAGACACAACCAGGGATAAATTTTAAAACTTATAAAAGTAAACATTCAAAAGATGTCATATTCGCATGGCTTATATACATTAACCAAAATATCCTCCCACTACTAGTCTATTCTATACATGCCATAAGATAATCCAAAACATAGCAGTACCAAACAGTGGATAGTGATAGTGTGACAAGTTGCTGACGATCCTCGAGCAAAAAGGCCAAAATCAACAATCTATAAAACAGAGAAACATAACAACAGAGTAAGCTTTTGTAAGCTTAGTAAGTCTTAAGCAATTTAAAACCAGTGAACTCAAATATAACCAATTTGTTTATTTGATTCACATATAACATTTCATTTCATATCTATAGTTATCCTCATCGGACAAATCAAAATGTATATCCCCCAATATCCTATAGTATTTCTCCATAACCGAATACTCACATATTCATATGGCATTTTCATATTTTCTTTTCACTTTACAATCATGATTTAATTCTGATGGGTCTAACATGTACAAGTATTTATCACATACCTGACCAACCAAATTAAAAGTCGATCTTACGAATTCTCATATAACCTCTTGCTAGGTATACTACCCTTTTTGGCCGAATATACACAATTACGTAATACACAATAAGCAGATAAATTCTCACTTGATAGTGATCTCTTATAAACATAGGTACATTACATATTTTCACCTAACTTTTCACATTGACCAAATGCACAATAATCATAGAACAGTCTTATTGCTTTACTCACATATGCATCACATAACAACCTTGTGATTTAATCCAAATCAAGCTTAAATATAATCTCAAAATACATACCTGACCAACTTAACGCATTGAACGTATTTATTACCAATTGTTACTGTGAAGTCGTATAATCTTATGCTTTACTCGAATCTTCAGCGAGACCTTTAGCTCGAATAATCCCCACACGTAGTCATCGGGTCTTACCCGGGCATAATCTCCACACGTAGCCATCGGGTCTTACCCGGAATATATTTCCAATTTTCATGTACATTTAATCACATGTTACAACATTCACATCGACTGTAATATTTGTAATTCATTTGTCTCATCAAGTATTTAAATATACACACCTTTCACATTTGGTCATTCAGCCACAATATATACACATCTCATACAAATTTCACATTAGCCATTCGGCTTTACCACATATACATATCTCATACATATTTCACACTAGCCATTCGGCTTTACCACACATATATATATTTATCTTGTACATCAATTTCAGCAATAGCTTATAACCAACTCAATTAGTTTCATCAATGTTTACAACAAAATCACATATTCACTACAAGCTGTTTTCCTGAGCAACAGTCATTAAATTATTTGTAACTGGAGCTACGAAACTCCAAATGAAGTACGGTTAATTTTCCCTGAAAACAGACTCATATATATTCTATCCATAAAATTTTCAGAATTTTTGGTTTGACCAATCAATACCAGAATTTTTCTTAAAGTTTCCCCTATTTCACTGTTTGACTATACTTACCACTCTTCACTACGTATCAACTTTCTTATTGTACAGAATTCAAAATATGTTCTTGTTTATTTCATTTGAAACTAGACTCATTAAGGAGTCTAAGCATATAAATTTTATCTTATAACAATTTTTTTGTGTGATTTATAATGATTTTCTAAAAAAAAATAGGGGATTTCGGAGTCATTCTGACACTGTCTCACACAACTTTAAATATCTCTTTATAAAAAATTCCTTTGCTTACACGGTTTCTTTTATAAGAAACTAGACTAATTAAGCTTTGATTACATATTTTATTCAGCCTATAATTCCACACCAACAATTTATGGTGATTTTCTAAAATCACGTTACTGCTGTTGTCCTAAGCAAATTATTACAATTTGCTCTTAAATTTCCAAGTCCAAACACTTATGTACTTACCATTTGAGTTTAAAACATATCATGGCCACATCACATCTTATTAAATCAACTCATTATGTCCTATTATGATTGAATTTACTCAATGTTTAATCACTTAAAACTTACCTCGGAAGTGGTCGACGACTAGATATCCACGGCTATTCGTTTACTTTCTCTTTTCCCCTACCGACTTTGATCCTCTTTGCTCTTAAGCTTAAGTAAAACGATAGATTTGCTTAAGTACTTAACTAATATTATTCACTTAACAATCACATTTGGCAATCACATATCATTTAATCTATATCTAAAACAATAGATTTCAATATGTATCATATTTAATAAAACATGCCATGACTCGATTTCATGCTTATTTAATTTATATCTAATTCACATTCACAAGCAAAGAGTCACTAAATTTATCATGCTTTCTTATACAAGAATTTAATCATATTGCCGAATGTCCTTATGTGTACATGGTACATACATAAGGCATATATATATACCTATATATGACCATTACAATTTAAACATTTAATCATAATCGGCAAGCTTTATTTCAACTATTTAAGGTGCAAACCAATTATGTTATTCATTAACATTTCGTCATATTAAATCTTTTGTAACACCCCGTACCCGAGACCGTTTCCGGAGTCGAACACGAGGTGCTAACGGACTTAATTCCTTACTTAAACAGCTCATACAATTCATTTTTAAAATTTCTAGACGAGGTGGCTAACTACATCACAGTCACTCTAAAAATCATATCTCGAGTTCCGAAACTTGAAATCCAATTTCGTAAATTTTTCCTAAAACTACACTCATACATATATTTACTAATTTTTTTTTAGAATTTTTTGGTCGGGACAATTAGTACAGTTTATTAGCTAAAGTCTCCCCTATTTCAGGGTTCGACTACTCTGAACTTCATGCATTATGACTTAGATATCTCCCTGTACAGGGCTTCAATACTTATGCCATTTGTTTCTAATGAAACTAGACTCAAAAAGGAGTCTGTACATATAAAGCATGACTTCTAATTATCTCTGGTTAATTTATGGTGAATTGCCAAAGTCAGAACAGGGGATCCAAAAATCGCTCTGTCCCTGTTTCACGAAAACTTAAACATCTCATAAAATACGGTTCATATGGTCATTTCGTTTCTTTAATATGAAAATAGACTCATCAAGATTCGATTACATAATTTACTCATTATTTAATTCCATTTCTACTATTTTTTGTGATTTTTCAAATTCACATCACTACTGCTGTCAGCATCTATTTTAAGGTAAATTTTACCTATTTCATAGTTTTCCATGAATCAACTAGTAATTTGACATACATTATTTCCAAGTATAATCACGATTAGCCATGACATACGTAGCACCAATAGGACCATGATTGGCCATTCCAATGGCTAATCATTACCAAAAATTTCCACACCACTTAATAACCATATCATAAGACCATATATACAAAATGATCATAATGTTATACTCAAAATATACAAGCCATTTTCGCATGGCTATACGAATATACATTACCAAAAGATACTTAATTAACAACAAGGGTCAGCCCTATACATGCCATTATCAAGTTCAACTGAAGAGTACCAAAAAGTGGCGTAGATAGTGTGGATGACTTCGACTTTGACACTTCCGAGTCTGATAGCTGACGAACAAAATCTATAACACAAGGAAACAAGGTAACGGAGTAAGCAAAATGATGCTTAGTAAGTCTTAAGTAATTTTAAATAGGTAAAATTTGACATATAAGTCAACATTCAAAATATTAAACTCGAATCAACTGTATACCTTTTTTCCCGAAATTACGTATATATATATACACTAACATACAAAGAGATCACAACCTAAACCTCGATCATAAACATGAATTATAGAAATAATTTAATCGTATACCTTCATATAAATAAAGACATCGCCCGAAGTAGTTATTTTCATATTCATAGATGCAATATTCATCCATACGTATATCTATACATACATATGCACATTCCATTCCTTATATATGAAACTTCAATCTAAAAGTGGGTTCGCTTAAGTGTACAAAATGCGCACCTGTTTTTCATACTGTATAGTACATTCAATTCATAACCTTACTCGAATTATCGACATTAAGCCTGCTAGGTTAGAACCCGAATCCAGTCACTAGCATAAAGCCTTCAAGACTTTAAATTCAGATATATGTCCAGCACGTAGCCTGCGGACCTAAAGTCCGGATATAATTCTCGCATATAGCCTACGGACATGAAGTCCGGATATAATTCTCGCATATAGCCTGCGGACCTGAAGTCCGGATATAATTCTCGCTTATAGCCTGCGGACCTGAAGTCCAGATATAATTCTCGCGTATATATATTCACATGGTAACACATTTCACATAGCCTATCACATTGGTAATTCAATTGCTCCATTCGTATATAAGGGCAAAATATACACCATCATTTTCATTTCGTTTTGAAGATCATACAAACAAATCACATCTACCTTTCATCAATCAAATTTAACCCGAATTAACCATTCAACTAAATGTCATATAATTAAATTATTTACCACACATCTTAGATCAAATAGGACTAAAAGATAATGTTCATCTAGCATATACATATCAAGGCATCGTAAATCTTATACTAAAGGCGATTACTCAAAACTTACCTTATATCCTTCTGAACAAGTCTCGGTTTGGCTATTCCGTGACTTTAGCTTTTCCTCTATCCGATGTTGCCCCTCTATGCTCTTGAGCTATGTTAAACAAGTTTAGTCATATTAAACCTTTTCATCAACTCATTATTTATGACATAAAAATCATTAAGAGCCGAATAGGTGGCCACTTAATAAGCTTGAATTCATAGGAACTAAATGCCAAAAGAAAATGTCTATGAAACATTTACTCAAAATCTTCTATCTTTAGTTCAACTTCTTAGCTCCTAATCGGTACACTAAGACCATATTAATTCATTTCTCATATTATTAACATAAGCATAGCAAAGCAATTCTCTATAAACAATTTTTATCAATTCATCCATTCACTAGGGACATAGCTGAATGTTCACTAAGAAATTTAAGCACACAAAGTATGGCTTCTTCAATTGACTTACCATTAATTATCCAATTTATTTAAACATTCAATAACAAACTCCTCTATTATCAAACACACATTCGGCAAGAACATTGGTAACTTAAACTACATCAATTCTAAGCATATAATATTCAAACACAACCAAATTCACATTCGGCCCTAGTTCATAACAAGATAGCCGATTCTTTTCCCTTAGTATCTAATGCTCACCTATGATCTTTTTTTATAGTTCAAACACTCATCTATCATCATTCATCTAACTTTAACATGAAACAACAAAATTCACCATTATTAACTGCCATAGCCGAAAGCCCTATTCATTCCAAAAAATCAAAATTTCAACATGGGTTACAAAAATAACTTGATATCTCAATCAAGATTAACCAAAATTTCAAGAACTAATATAAACTTCTTACCTTAATATTAACCTAAGATGACCGAATGCTTTCCTCCCTTCTTCCTTTTTACATTTGGCCAAGAAAAACCAAATTCTAACTTTGTTTTTTTTTTCACCCTTATTATTTCTTTTATTTATTTCCTTTCTTTTACATAAAATAATAACCATTTAATTAAGATTTAATACATATTTTAATATATGTCATCATCATGGCCGGCCACTATTTATAAAAAGGAGTATTTGACATGCAAAACCATTGTTTTCAATATATGCTTTAACAGATCCTTATAGATTAACCTATCACATTTCAAAAGTGTCACACATAAGTCCTATTAACTAAATTCACATGCAATCGACTAAATCGAAGTTTAAAACTTTCACACATTCATATTCACATATAATAAACATAAAATATAACGGCTAAATATTTTTATGATTCGGTTTTGTGGTCCCGAGACCACTTCCCGACTATGGTCAAATTAGGGTTGTCACATCTTTGATTAACCAATTTAACACATACCAAAATCCAATCATACATCTAACCTTTATCTCAATACCAAACTGAGTTATAAGATTATACATTACACTAAGCATATCATTAAACATACCTATTCAATTTAGCTAATTTCATAGCCGATTAATCACCTTACCCCACATTACTCAATGCTGAATATTAACCCAACATCACAAGCATAATCACCATGAAACTTACCTTAATACACATTTTATCCATTGCCGAATACATATATATATCATCAAATAAATATTTATTCACATAACAACAATTCATTCACATCTCTATAAATGATCATAATCGGACATTATAAACAAATCAACTAGTTTAGCATTCAAATTCTTCTAACCATTCCTCAATCACTTACTCAATGAACAACAATCCAAGCACATCAAAGCATAGTCGAATGTATCATTCTTCTTAAATTCAAAAATAAATGCATGGGCTAACTTCAAAATCTATTTAACAACTCAACTTTACCAAAATTATCAAGAAATTAAGCCAAACATACCTCCAATTGCTAATATAATAGCCATACGTCTAAGGGCCCCCTTTTGTTCTTCTTTGATCCTAAGAATCGGCTATTGAGAGAAAGAATGGATAAAACTTTGTTTTCATCCCCTTTTTTTTCCATTATAAAAACTTTATTTCATATTTTGTAAGTCTTTATTTAATTCTTTAACAAAATGTATATAATATCATTTAGTAGCCATCATCACAACAAATAAAATACATATTTTCTCACCTAAAACCATCATGGTCGGCCATTATCATGAAAAATGGGGACTTTGACATGCAAGTCCCCATATTTAATCCATGCAACAATTTTGCCATTTTAAAAATTAACCAACACATTTTCAATGTTTCTCACATAAGCCATTTTGATTAAATTCGCATTCAATTGACAAAATCAAAGCATCAAAATTTCACACATAAATTGTAACATAAAATAGACATGAAATTTAACAATCAATTATTTGTGTGACTCAGTTTTGTGGTCTCGAAACCACTTCTCGACTAGGGTCAAATTAGGGATGTCACAGATAGGTACACTTGCCTTCATCGTGATAATAGTTAGTTTCAAGAACGATTAGTTATAAATTTTTAAAACCTGCCGCGAATATCACGTATCAATCTTGCAATGTACATTCAATTTAACACGTTTTCATGTTTATTTGGGCATTAGTCCATACAATAAAAATAACATATCACTTAGTTTTCATACAAAGTTATTCATTTCATTTAAAATGTCAATTTCCATCAAATGTCCATTAACGTCAAATTCAATACAATCATAGCAAGATATATTTCATGTATAACAATAATAAAATGAATAATATGCTTATTAAGTCACGCGAACTTACCTCAAATACGAAAACGGAAAAATTACCATTTTAGTCCAAAACTTGTATTTTCTCGATTTAAGCCCGAATCTCGATTTCCTTGATATATCATTTCAAATATATCCTATTTAGGACTCACATTATTTAAATTGACCCAAAACCATATTTTGGAAAAATTATATTTTTGCCCCTAAATTTTATCAAAATTACACTTTCGCCATAGGCTCATAAAGTGATTTTTATTCAATTTTCCCATTCTATAGGACTAGCCGAACCATCTTCATAACTATAGAAAACTACAATTCTCGTCATAACACCCTTTTATTCCATTTTTATAACTTTTACAAAATGGTCCTTTAGGACGTTTTCGTCGAAAATCGCTTAGTAAAAGTTGTTTATTTAACACACACCACTCATTCTCTACCATTAGACATCAAAATACAAGCATATCACTCATGGGTAAATTTTTAAATATAAACCCTAGCTCAAAATAATGGTAGAATGAGTAGATCATGTTACCAATACCTCAAAAATGTAAAGAACATTAAAAACGAGGTCCGGGATCACTTACAAATGAGCTTGGAAGTTTGAACCAAACCCTAGCCATGGTGTCCATGCTACTTTCGGCTGGATGGAGAAGATGATAGCCAATTTTGGCTTATTTTCTCTTTTTAATTTTTTTAATTATTAGATTACCAAAATGCCCCTAACTTAAAAATATTTTATTACACTCATTTCATGTCTATTTTTGTCCAACAAGTAACCAATGGTCTAATTACCATTTAAGGACCTCTAATTTAAAAACTCATAACAACTGGATACTTCTAACATGTGGAACTCAACTTTTACACTTTTTACGATTTAGGCCTTTTGACTAAATTGAGTGCCCAAACGTCAAAATTTTCGAACGAAATTTTCACGAAATTATTCCATGAAATTGTAGACCATAAAAATATAATAAAAATTAATTTTCTTACGTTGAGTTTGTGGTCCCGAAACTACTATTCTGACTAAGCCCTAATTTGGGATGTTACATTGTAAGTTGGTATCAGAGCCCGATATAGTCAGTTCTCAGGTAGTTAGTCTAGAAAGGAGCCCTGTATGCATAATACGCCAAACCTAGCTTAGCCTCTCAAGTATGGAAATTATGTTTGTGTGAAAGGTAGTTATTGTTGTAATATAATAAGTAAGACAGTGATGAAAGCCAAGGAATTGATTCATTAGTAAATATTAAAAGATATTATATTATTTAAAAAACAACAAAATGAAAGATAAAATAAAAAGAAAATCTAGTTCTCTTGCTCAGTAGGTTTGGCGGGAACCTCTTCTACTGTAGGAACATCTTCTATAGTAAGGATTTATTATGTTTGTTCCACATTCACTAGAGCTTGCTCTAAGTCAATTGACCCTTTTGAATTTTCTTCATCCTCTACTCTAGGCATATTAGGGGTGAAGAAACCAGCTGTTTGTTTCCATTTTAGTTAAAATTCTTCTCACTCTTTACCATTGGGATCATACACAATAAACCTCAGTGAATCAGTAAGGATGTCTTTAAGAAAATCGAAGTCTACCTGATATAAGTTCATTGGGCTAGTAGCTACTTGAATATGAAGAACCAGATTAGATTTTAACTCAAGCAAGGCTCCTTAGTTAAGTTTCTTGTGGTATCTTTTTGATATTTCTTAAAGACTTCCTCATTGGATTGGCAAAGACTATCCAATTTACTTTTATGACTTAGCTCCAAAGTTTCGAGTTGCTCTCTTAGAGAGGTTGTTAATAACTGTTGGTAAGTGGTGTGATGTCGCCTGATTTAAACATCTATAAAAGGCAAAATTTTCTTCATGATGCTAAAAGCACTATTATTGGGATGAACCCTTCTTATGTAAACATTTTCCAACCAAATCATTCGAAAGTGTCCCTAACAATAAAATACATAGTATTTTGCAGCATTTTCATTCAGCTCATTATGGAAGACATTTTGGTGGAATGAGAATCACCGAAAAAGTACTTCAGTCGAGATTCTATTAGCCAAATTTATTCAAAGATGCTCATGAAATCTATCAATTGTGTGACCATTGTTAGAGAATGGGGAATCTATTTAGGAGACATGAAATGCCGCTACAAAGTATACTGGAGGTTGGAATAGACTTTTTAGGTCCATTTCCACCACCAGTAGGTAAATCATACATACTTTTGGCGGTAGATTACATTTCTAAATGGGTAGAAGCAGTAGCCCTAGCTACTAATGACGCTAAGTCAAGATTGAAGTTCCTACATAAGAACCTTTTTAAAAGATTTGATACACCTAGAGCCATTATCATCGATGAAGGATCCTGCTTGGATTGTAAACTGGTGGCCAATGCTTTGTGCAAGTATGGGGTGAATCATAAGATTGCTACGGCATATCATCCCTAGACGAATGGACAAGTTGAGATTTCTAGTAGAGAAATTAAACAAATTCTGGAAAAAATGATGAATCCATATCGTAAGGATTGATATACCAAACTAGATGAAGCATTATGGGCCTATCAGACTGCATTTAAAACACCATGAGGGATGCCGCCTGTTGAGCTTGAGCTTGAGCACAAAGCATTTTGGGCTATCAAGAAGTTGAACATGGATTGGACTGCTGCTGGCAGTAAAAGGTTGTTAGAGTTGAATGAAATGGAAGAGTTTTGGGCACGAGCATATGAAAATGCTAGACTATACAAGGAAAAGACCAAGCGATGGCATGATAAAAGAATTATGCCAAGGCAATTTGAACCAAGACAGCAGGTATTATTGTTTAATTCTAGACTGAAATCATTCCCTGGTAAATTGAAATCTCATTGGACAGGTCCTTTTGAAGTAGTTCAAGTATTCTCACACGATTTGTTGACATCAAAGACATGAAAATGGGTGTTACATTCAAAGTTAATGGACAACACTTGAAGCACTACTGGGGTGCTCATATTGAGAATGACAAGCAAAGCATCGATCTTCGAAATGCTTAGTTAGAAATTTTGGACTTTATTTTATTTATTTGCTTTACTTTAAATTCATTTTTTTAGTTATTTTTGTTCGTTGGTTATGTGCTAAATTTTTATTTCATTTCTGATTTTTATACATTAGTGCATCTTTTCAAAGGAAGGATTAAAGACCAAACTTTTTAGTATGTACTGGGAAGATGATTGTCATGGCATTACAGAGGAGCAATATGTTGGGACAAATGATGATGTGTTAAATTACAAAGGGTTGACTGGGTAGAAATGTCCAAAGAAGAGAGTCCTTGAGCAAATTAACCTAATAAATATATTTTGGGGAGCCTTAGGAAGTCAACCTATATTGTAGGGCTAGGTCATTTTATTTCCCCCCCCAGGAATTTCTTTCTTTCCTTCTCCCTACATTGGAAACTTCCTCAGCACGTTTCATCTTCCCTAAAACTATCATCAATAAACCTCTTATTTCTCTCTCCCCAACTACTCACGTTTTACGTTTCTCATAAATGTCTCACATTTACGGTTTCTTTATCTTCAACCTCTACTCCATTTTCATTACACTACATCTCTCAAAGATTTCTCTTTGTTCTTTCTTAATGGCTTGAGTCAAGAATGCTTTTAAAACTGCATAGTCATCGCACACTAATGTTTCTCAACCAAAGACATTCTTCAACTCTATTGTGGCTACAAGGTACTAAAATAATATTCTAAAGCATCCCTTTTGTTTTGAGTAGGGACTGATAAACCGTAAATTATACATATTTTTACCCCATGTTTAATGCATTTGATCAATGATTTCCCAGTAGAATTGGTGAATTCGATGCTCATAATGCTTTAATTTCATATTTTATACTTAGGAGAGCATAGAAGAGTGAAAGGGACAAGAAATGGGCCAAAAATAGAGAAAATGGGCCAAAGTACGAAATCAACACGGCCTGGACCTCCTCACATGGGCAAACCACACGGCCGTGTCAATTTGGCAGGCTCGAACACGACCTGAAGTAATCGAACACGGGCATGTTACACAGACGTGTCCCTGTCGAGCCCAAGTTGAGTCCAATTCGGAAAAGGCTAATTTTGAGGGCTCCTAGGCATTCCAAAGCCTATAAATACACCCTGGAGGAGGAAGAAAACACACAGAGAATAGGGAGTAAGGAATTACTCCAAGGAAGCCGATTGATCCATCTCAGAAGCCAGATTTATTATCAAGACTTAAGATCTCTCCTCAATTTCCCTTCAGGAGTTTTGGGTTTTCTTTATGTTTTGTATTCTTTATTCTTCTGAGATGTTTTCTTATTTAGTTATGAACTAAAACCCCAAATACCTAAGGGGAATGAAACCTAAGACGAATCTTGTTATTATTTCTGAATCAGATGATAAATATTTAACTTGTTCTTAATTCTTGTTTTGATATCCCAGGATACTAATTCAAGATAAGCTCTTATTCAGAGGAGGAATAGACCCTGTCTAAGAGTACATTTGTCATAATTAAGCGGGGTTGATTCTGCACCTAGACATAGGGTGACAAGATTTTGCCGGATTAGGGTGAAACCTAATAAGGGGATCTATAGATCGAGTTAAAACAACCGTAGGGTGTTAATTAGAGAAAAGTCTTAATTATTCAATCTAAGGATTAGACGTTGGTAATCTTGAATAGGGATAATAACAAAACTCAGGGATCACTACGAAAGAAGTTGAATGAATAAATCATCCGATTCGGAGCCAGAATAACAAGTAAAGTCTAGGTGGATTTTTCCTTAGGTATTGTCTTAAGTCAATCGATTTTTCCCAAAAGCAATTCCCAAATTCTTTTCTTTGTGAGTTCTTAGTTTAGATAATTAGTTAATTAAAACAAAACCCCTTTATTCTTAGGCTAGATAATAAAAAGACAGTCATTACTAGTACTTTTAGTTCCTTCGGGTTTGACAATCCGGTCTTGCTAAAGCTATACTACTGTTCGATAGGTACACTTGCCTACATCACAATAATAGTTAGTTCAAGAACGAGTAATTATAAATATTTAAAACCTATCACAAAATCTCACGATCATGTTTTTAGCGCCGTTGCCGGGGAGCTAAGATATTAGGAACGCTCAATTTTTATTACTTTAGCCATTTATTTTCTTGTAATTTAATTTAATTTTTTTTATTATTATTTATTAATTTACTTTTTCCTTCTCTTGGCAGGTTTTTATAGTTTATGACTAGAAGTGTGACACCCCTAAAGTGACCCTAGTCGGAAAGCGGTTTTAGGACCGCTAAACCGAGTCACCAAATTATTTGAATGTGATATTTATTGTCTAAAATATGTGATTATGAAGGTGTGAAAGTTTTAGGCTTCGATTTAGTAAATTGCATGTGAATTTAGTCAAAAGGACTTATGGGTGACATTTTTGAAATGTGATAGGCTAATCTACAAGGACCTAATAGTGCATGTAATCAAAAGGGCGGACTTGCATGTCAATTTTTCCCCCCTAATATGTAGTGGCCGGCCATGAGCATGGGTGGACAAGATGTTATGGCTAAAAACATGTCATAAACATGTTGGGGTAGTGCATTATGTAAGGATTAATAAAATAAAGAGCATGGGTGGACAAGATGTTATGGCTAACAACATGTCATAAACATGTTGGGGTAGTGTATTATGTAAGGATTAATAAAATAAAGGGCATGGGCAATAAAATATTAGTGTTAGTAGGATGAGAAACAAAAAAAAGAAAAGAAAGGATGTGTGTGATTGTCCCCCCCATTGTCGTGAGTAAAGAAAAGAAAAAAAAGAAAATTTGTTCATCCTCTTTCATTTCTTTTGGCCGAAAATTCTAAGGAAGAAGGAAGGAGTTCTTGCTTCATGTTTGGTTTGGAAGAGGATTAGGAGGAGGTTTGGCCATACTTGTATCTAGATTAAGCTCAAGAGCTTAGAGGACCAAAGTTGGATAAAGGAAAGGAAAAAAAGTGATCGAATAGCCGCCGAAATCGTTCGACAACATCCGAGGTAAGTTTTAAGTGATTAAACGTTGAGTAAATTCAATCATAATAGGACATAATGAGTTCATTTAATAAGATATGATGTGGCCATGATATGTCTTAAACTCAAATGGTAAGTTCATATGTGTTTGGACTTGGAAATTTAAGAGCAAATTGTAATAATTTGCTTTGGACAGCAGCAGTAACGTGATTTTCGAAAATCACTATAAATTTTTGGAGTGGAATTATAGGCTGAATAAAATATGTAATCAAGGCTTAATTAGTCTAGTTTCTTATAAAAGAGATCTTGTGAGCAAAGAAATTTCCTATAAAGAGATATTTAAAGTTGTGTGAGACGGTGTCAGAATGACTCCGAAATCCCTTGTTCTGTTTTTAGAAAATCATTATAAATTGTATAAAAAGGGTTATAAGATAAAATTTATATGCTTAGACTCCTTAATGAGTCTAGTTTCAAATGAAATCAAATACAACACATTTTGAATTCTGTAAAGTGAGAAATTTGATTCGTAGTGAAGAGTGGTCAGATTAGTCAAATAGTGAAACAGGGGAAAATTTAAGAAAAATATGGTATTGATTGGCCAAACCTAAAACAGCTCGTAGTGAATATGTGATTTTGTTGTAAACATGGATAAAACTTGTTTTAGTTGCTCATAAGCTATTGATTAAACCCATACTTGAATTCTAAATCATGATATTGTAAGCTTATGAGTATTCGAATATGAAATGATAGTATGGCGTAAAATTGAATTATTCATTGGAAAGTGATGGATGTAGATTCGGCCAAGACCAAGTCTGTACATGATAGTATATGTGGTATGTGAAGTATATTTGAATAAATGTGAAAGTGTATATATGTGATAAGGCCTAATGGCCAATGTGATGAATGTGAAAGTGTGTATATATGTGATAAGGCCTAATGGCCAATGTGATGAATGTGAAAGTGTATATATATGTGATAAGGCCGAATGGCCAATGTGATGAATGTGAAAGTGTATATATATGTGATAAGGCCGAATGGCCAATGTGATGAATGTGAACATGCATATATGAGATAAGGCCGAATGGGCAATGTGATGAATGTGAACATGGGTATGTGTGATAAGGCCGAATGGCCAATGTGATGAATGTGAACATGTGTATGTGTGATAAGGCCGAATGGCCAATGTGATGAATGTGAACATGCATATATGAGATAAGGCCGAATGGCCAATGTAATGAATGTGAAAGTGTATATATGTGATAAGGCCGAATGGCCAATGTGATGGATGTGGAAGTGTATAAATGTGATAAGTCCCGAAGGGCAATTGTGTCAGTACTATATCCGGGTTAAAACCCCGCAGGCTTTATGCGAGAATATTATCCTGATTAATGTCCGTAGGCTTCGTGCTCGTACTATATCCGAGCTTTAAAGACCCGACGGCTAAATGCTAGGATTCAAGTAAGACTTTGATATTGAGTATCTGCATTAAGTTACCATCAAATAAGTATTATGTATTCAAGATGTTCAGGTACGTATTACTTACTCATCGGTGGAGTGATTTCGAGGTGAATTATCAGTACCAAAGAGGTAGGTAAATGTGATTAATATTATAACTCCAAATGTGAGAATGATCTAATTGGTATTGGTATGTTTGTATAATAAAGCATGCGATGAAATATTCTTATGTATTAGTGCATATTCTGCCCAAAAGCCTTATGATCTGAGTATGGGTTGGGTTGAGCTAAATGTGCCAGTACAAGGTAAGGATTATGATTTGTAAGCTTACATATATGTGATAAGGAATATGTTGGTTCTTTATGTGCCTATGGTAATTTAGTACTTGTCATGTTGAAATACTTAAAAGTATGGATGTGATTATGAACAAGTGGAAATGATTATTGAAAGTTGAAAATCGATGAAGAATGTGCTTTGGAAATATTTGACCATCTAGGTCATTATTATTCGAAAGTATATATGTGGCAGCCAAGTGTTGCGTTTAATGATATTATAGATCGAGATGAAGCTCTAGATTAACTTCATCGAACAGTTGAAATGAATGACCAATGATAGTGATTGAGAACACTTTGTTTTGCTTAAAACTTACTAAGCATTAAATGCTTACTCCGTTCTTTGAATCTCTGTTTTATAGATTTTGGTTGGTCAGCTATTGGACTCGGGATTATTGAAGTCGAAGTCGCCCACACTATCAAAACCCTTTTGGTACACTTTTGGTTGAACTCTGAAAATGGCATGTATAGGACTACCCTTTTGTTGTTGGTCATGTACCCTTCGGTTTTGTATAATTTTGGATAGCCATGCGAAAATGGCTTATATATGTTTGAGCATAATGTTATAATCATTTGGTATGGATATGGTTATTGAGAGGTGTGGATATGCTTAACAAGGATTGGCCATGGGAATGGTTAATTACTATCATAATTTGTGCTATTTATGCTAAAAGGGCTAGTTGAATCATGGAAACTATGAAATAGGTAAAGTCTACCTTAAAGGCAGATGCTGACAGCAGCAGTGATGTAGATTTAGAAAATCACTAAAAATAGTAGGAATGGAATTAAATAGTGAATAAATTATTTAAATGAACCTTGATGAATCCACTTTCATATGGAGGAAACGAAACGGTCATATGAGTGGTATGTTAAGACATAATTAGGTTTTCGTGAAACAGGGCTAGAACAGTTTCTGGATTCCCTGTTCCGACTTTGGAAATTCATTATAAATTAACCAGAGATAATTAGGAGTCATGCCATATATTTATAGATTCCTCTCTGAGTCTAGTTTCTATAGAAACAAACGGCATAAGTATTGAAGCCCTGTACAGGGAGATATCCAAATTGTAATGCATGAAGGTCACTGTAGTCGCACCCTGTAACAGGGGAGAATTTAACTAATAAACTGTACTAATTGGCCTGACCAAAAATTCTAGAAAACAATATGTAGATGGACATATGAGTCTAGTTTCAGGGAAGAATCACGAAACTGATTTTCGAGTTGTGAAACTCAAGATATGATTTTTAGGGTGACAGCGACATAGTTAGCCAGCTGTCTGGAAATTTTTAAAATAGACTGCGATAGTAAGAGAATTTAGTCTGTGAACCCCTCGTGTCCGACTCCGGCAATGGTCTCGGGTACGGGGCGTTACAAGAAGAAACCCATCGGAACCATTACTTTTTGATGAAGAAATCGATCGTACAGTTTACACAAATCAAAGAGAAATAAGGCGAAGCTTACGATGCACAAAGAATGAGCAAGAAGACAATACTCAGCCCCCAATCGAAGAGATGGTTGAAAACCAAGACAATCAGCTACCTCCTGCAATTGTGGCTAATCAAAATCTTGCTCCACGTACTATGTATTATTATGCTAAACCTTCATTAGCTGGAACAAAATCTAGCATAGTTAGACCTATTGTAGTTGCAAAACTTTTGAATTAAAACTTAACACTATTCAAATGATACAACAATTTGTTCAGTTTGATGGTTTGCAGGATGAAGATCCCAACGCTCACTTAGCAAACTTTCTGGAATCCTGCGGTACATTTAAAATCAATGGCATTTCTAATGATGCCATTCGTCTTCGGTTATTCACTTTTTCATTAAGTAACAAAGCTAAACTGTTGTTGAACTTGTTACCATGAGGGTCAATTACTACTTGGGAACAAATGACTGAAAAATTCTTACTAAAATATTTTCTGCTGGCTAAAACAGCTAAATTACGTAATGATATCTCTTCTTTTGTGCAGATGGATTTAGAAACCCTCCACGATGCATGGGAGAGATACAAGGACTTACTGAGAAGGTGCCCTCCCATGGGTTACCGCTTTGGCTCCAAGTTCAAACATTCCACAATGGTCTGAATCTTTTGACTCGGCAAATGGTTGACGCAGCTGCTGGTGGAACCATCAATAATAAAACACCTGAAGATGCCTATGAGTTTATTGAGGAGATGTCACTGAATAACTATCAGTGGCAAGTCATGAGGACAAAGCCAACGAAAATAGCAGGTGTTTATAACGTTGATTCGATCACCATGCTATCAAACCAGGTAGATCTCTTGAATAAAAAGATTGATGGTTTTCTTAGTTCTTCTCAGGTTCACCCAGTAATGTAGTGCGAAGCAAGGAGCGGTGGAACAAGCCATTCGGAATACCAACCTTATGGCCATAACATGGATAATGAGCAACTAAACTACATGGGTAATAATCCTCGGCCTCAAAACAATCCATTTAGTAACACTTACAATGTAGGTTGGGGGAACCATCCCAATTTCTCGTAGGGAGGCCAAGGAAATCAAAACCACAATATCCTCCGGGTTTTCAGTAACCACCCTACCAACAGGAAAAGAAGCCGGACCTTGAAGAGATGCTCTCAAAGTTTATATCGGCGTCAGAAACTTGTTTCTAGAACACCGAGACAACACTTAAGAATCAACAAGCGTTGATCCAAGGGCTCAAAACTCAGATAGGCCAACTTTCCAAATTAATTTTCGAACGACCAGGGGTAGTTTGCCAAGTAATACTGAACCCAATCCAAGGAAACAGCTCAACGCAATTAATATTCAAGATGGAAGAGTCGTTGAGCCTTAACCAGAATCGAGGCAAGAAACTATGGTAAGCAAAGGTCAAGGTGATGTAGATCAAAATACAAACAAATCAGTGAATGTCGAATATAAACCTTGTGTGCCATACCCCAACGCGACAAGGAAAGACTGCTCAGATGAACAATTTGGTAAATTTCTTAAACTCTTAACAGAATTACATATTAACTTACCGTTTATTGGAGCTCTATCGCAGATGCCAAACGCAATGAAATTTTTAAAAGAGCTTTTAGCAAATAAGCGGAAGTCGGACGAGGTGTTTCATATGGAGCTAAACACAATGTGCTCAGCTGTTCTGAAAAATAAGCTACCAAACAAACTAAAAGATCCAGGGAGATTTACGATTCCTTGCTTAATTGGTAGTTTAGATGTTCGTAATGCATTAGTTGATTTAGGGGCTAGTATCAACGTCATGCCTTATAAAATGTTCAAGCAACTAGGACTCGGGAAACCCAAAAAGACTAGGATGAGCATTCAATTAGCAGATAAAACTATAAGATTTCCTAGGGGTATTATTGAAGATGTGCTAGCCAAAATCGATAAATTTATATTTCCCATTGATTTTATTGTTTTAGACGTAGAGGAAGATAGCAACACTTCTTTAATTCTCGGAAGGCCCTTTTTAGCAACTGCTAAAACAATTATTGATGTTGGCACAAGTGAGCTCAAACTTCGCATAGGAGACGAAACACTCACCCTTCAAGCTCGCAATTCTGACAACACGTCGAAAATTGAAGGTGATCATCTAAACCATTCTTTTAAAACTGACCACATGATACAACCCACTTTGCAGGAGATAAGTCTAAAGGAAGTACATGAGCCACTCTAAAACAATAGTAGAGGATCTATTCATGAAGAAAGAAGGCTGCAAATAGAGGAGCTACATGAATGGTTAACACATTAACCGATAACACATGATTAACTGAAACTACGTCCGAACGACCCCAATACCTCTCCAAATCAACTTAAGGTTGGTGATGAAGTTTTATTAGATGCCGCAGATCCCCACATTGTCACTACCACACTGAATGAGGAAATCCCTCTTATGGACTCAGTATTTTTCCATTCAGTACAGTGGAGGTGAGTCATCCCAAGTTCGGCACTTTCAAGGCAAAAAACACCCGTTTAAAACCTTATTTTAAGATTGATAGCAGGAATGAGGAGTATAAACTCCTCGAACCACCATGATCATTCAACGGAGAGGTAAGTCGAGCTTAGACTATAAATAAGCGCTTCTCGAGAGGCAACCCGAGCACTAACTTTATTAACTTCTTTCAAAAATTTAGTCTTCAACATCTAACTTACTAATGGAGCTCTTTAATACAGGTTTTCCACAGAGACACGGCCAAGCACACAGGCGTGCTTATGTTCGTGTGAAAACAGGGCAAGGATCTCCCCAACATGGGTTACGATAAAACGCCATGGCTGTGCGACATGGCTGTGGTCAAGCCTGCCAAAACAACACGGGCGGGAGACACGCCCGTGTGGAATACCCGTGGTAGAAACTGAGAAACTAGCACGGGCATGCGACACGCCCGTGCCTAACACCTTTGGTCGAACCTGTTAAATTACCATAGGCATGGGGCTTGCACACATAGGTGTGGGAGAAGTGAATGAAGCCATACACGGTCGTGCGACACGGCCGTGTGAACCCACACGCCCGAGGAACACGGGCGTGGGATAAATTTCAAACACGCCCAAATAGAAAAAATGTGAAATGCATGGGCAAAAATTGGGGAACACTGGCGTGTGCCATGGCCGTGTGACCCAAAATCTATAAATACCCTGTACTATTCAATTTCTTCCCCGTTCAAAAATCCTAACCCTAGCCGCTGCAAGTTCATACGGCCTCCTTGCCATGTCCGTGCGCTGCCTCGAACTTCATTTTTTATGCTCAATCTTTCTTCCCTAGCGTTTGTTTACTCCGTTCACTTCTATTTTACTTATTTTTAATGCTTAGTATCAACATAATCTTCATATCTTTTGAACTATTTTTCATTTTTCTCATTATTCTATTATTTAATTTGCATTCTTAGGTTAGCCATGACATTACTATGCTTATTCTCATGCTATTACCATGCCAATGTCTATCATTTAATTTGCATTCATAGGATTAGTTATCATACATTCCGTGTTAAATCAAGAATAGGAAAACCTCATGCCCATTACATTTCTATTCTTATTCTCATTATTATTATGGCTAAATTTGCTTTATATCAATAGTCTTGGCTGAAATAAGTTAGTTCAAACTCATGACTTTTTACTTCTTTTTATTTGTTTACCTATTATTATTATTCTTTGTATTACAGATTTTTAATGTCGCCTTCAAGAGGAAAGAAGACCGTTGTCCCTACTTCAAAGAAGAGAAGGAAGCGTCCTCTTCTGCGGGTCCAACCGTAGAAATTAGTCACCCTCTCCTACAGTTTCCCTGAGGGCCCCAAGAAGAACTGTTCCAAATACTCTGGGCCCGACCTTTAATTACGGGTCGCTGCATTGACTAGGTTGCTGTAGAACAAGTTCAGTTGGCTAATTCGATTCGACCCTTCCTAACCATCGACCCTTGGGAGCTATTCTTTGGGATTATCGAGCCAACATACCTTGAGCTCACGATGGAACTATGCTCAACGTTCCATCTTTAGATCATAATGACGAACTACAATGATCCCGGCACAGTTCAATTTCACCTAGGCGGATTAATCCGCCAGCTAAGCGTCCCAGAGTTTGGTGCTACACTGGGCTTATATACGGAGGAGAATGATTTAGACACTCTCATTCGCCACATACACTTCTCCCCCTCGAAGTGCTGGCACACTTTGGCCCCTCGCGCGGCCTCTTACAATCCTAGCCGCTCCAAGGCATCAGTTCTCCCACCATCCCTAAGCTACTTACAGGCTATTTTAGCTCACACGATTACAGGGAGGCGCGAGAGCACTGGCGTCGTCAACACCCACGACGCCTACTTCTTCTGGTGCATGTCACACGGGCACGTTATCGACCCTCCCTATTTCATCGCCCTCACAATTCAGCACCAGACGGAGCGGCATTTGTGACAGCCCAAAATTGACCCTAGTCGGGAAGTGGTTTCGGGACCGCTAAACTGAGTCACCGAAAGGTTTGAATGTGATGTTTATTGTCTAGAATATGTAATCATGAATGTGTGAAAATTTCAAGCTTCGATTTAGTCGATTGCATGTGAATTTAGTCAATAGGACTTATATGAGAAAATTTTAAAATGTGATAGGTCAATGCATGAGGACCTATTAGTGCATGTGGAAGAAAAAGGGGACTTGCATGTCAAATTCCCCCTCCCTAATATGTAGTGGCCGGCCATGCTATGGGTGGAAACATGTCACCAACATGTTGTGTTAGTGATGTATGGTAAGGAAAATAAAATAATAAGCATGATAATTAAATAATGAAAGGAAGGGTGATGAAAAAAAAAAAGAAAAAAAAAATAATAATGGTCTCATGCATACACCCCATTGCCGTGAGCTAAAGGAAGGAAAAAGAAAGGTTTTGTTCATCCTTTTTCAACCTCTTTTGACCGAAAATCCTAAGGAAGAGGATTAGGAGGAAGTTTGGCCATGCATGTAACTAGATTGAGGTATGTTTAATGTTATTCTTTGAGATTCATGTATATTTTAAGTTGTAAGTTCAAAATCTACCTAGCCATGGTTCAAACTTTGTTAAATGATGGAGATGACATTCGGCCATGAATGTTACGTTCTTGGTTGGTATTTTGATGTCTTTGGTGATGAGGTAAGGAGATGGTTGACTTTGGGTGTTTAATAAAAGGGTTTGGATGTGAGAGTGTGTGAGAAGTAGAAATGAGGAGTCTTAGCAACTCCATGAAGGTTCGGCCATGGTAGTTTGAGGATTAGAGATTTTATTTCTTGTTAAAAATTTGATGAATCCTAGTGTGTGAAGTGTTTGAACCAACTAAGGATTAATAGATGCATGGGTACAAAGTAGGAAGAATCGGCTACTATGGTTGACACCAATGCCGAATGTAAAGATGTTATAGTAAATAATGTATGTGATTTGAGTTGATAATGTGAAAAGGATAATTAGATGTATTATAAATGATATAAAGATTTTAGAAATTATTTTGGTTAGGTGTGTGTATGATTAAGTATATTCGGCAATATACTTAAAGTGAGTACTTGATATTATATGGGAGTATGTATATTCGGCCACATGAGTAAATATATATATGATGTTAAATTTGATTATGTATAATGGGCATTAAGATGTGGAACTTAAGAAATGTAGTCATATGTGGAATTACATGATGTTATAGTTGACATTGTACACACATACATCCATTCGGCCATCAACATGAGTAATTAGTGAGGATGGTTGCCGAATATACAAACATACATAAGCATGTGTAATTGAATTATGAATGTTTAACAAGATGGTTAAACTAGTGAATTATTGATTAAGCTCAAGGAGCTAAAGGAGGAGAATCAAGCAAAGGCAAAGAAAAGATCACTGAGTAGCCGGGTTGGAACCGTCTTACCCAACACAAGGTAAGCCATTAAGCATGTAGTTGGTATTATTTCAAATGGTCATAATGTTTATGTATTGATGCTGAATGGAATGAATAAATATACATATATATATGCATGTACGTATGTGATGATGAAATTGTTGAATGAAAAGAGGTAAGATGTACTGAGTTGTTGATCTCGGCACTAAACGTGCGGGTATAACCATTTATGACCATGAGATTGGCGCTAAGTGCGCGGGATTAAATTGTACAGTGCGATTTGACTATGTTGCACTAAGTGTGCGAAATGAATATGATGCACTAAGTGTGCGAATTGACCATGCGGCACTAAGTGTGCGAGTTTGACTATGTAGCACTAAGTGTGCGATTTGATTACGTAGCACTAAGTGTGCGAGTTGATTATATAGCACTGAGTGTGCGGACTCAATATACATTCGTGAATCATTATGGACACTATGTGTGCGACACTATTGAGTCGATCGCGGACAGCGGATCGGGTAAGTGTCTTGAGTACATGGCTAATAGGTGCTATGCTTATACTTGGTGTTGAGCTCGGTAAGTTTGAACCTATGTGACAAATATACTTGAAGTCACGTACATAAAATTTATCGTAGGATGGGTGAAAGGCCGTTTAGTCATTTGATTGTAACGAAAATAAATTGATTTATGAAAATGCTTCAATGTCCTATTGATGAGTATATGGAATGTGAATGCATGAATTGATATGAAACTGAATCGATAGGTTGGAGGAACTATGGTATGGTTCGGTATGGATGGAGTAAATTGTCTCGTTCTATTTTGTTTCCTCTTGTGATAATGTTATTGATGGATGGTAGTGCATTGCTTATGACTTACTGAGTTATAAACTCACTCGGTGTTTCCTTGTCACCCATTATAGGTTGCTTGGACTCATCTATTTTGCGGGTCAGGTCATCGAATC